>NC_056743.1:1040465142-1040485142 GCF_019279795.1 Protopterus annectens | reverse complement strand
GCAAATCCACTGGACAGGACATAAACCATTGGGGGAACAAATAGGGACCATACCTCTGAACTGTCCCTGATTTCCAGGGATGTCCCTGATTTCAACTCAATTTCTAACTCTGACCCACTTAATCCCTCCTAAAACTAGTGACTTTTGGAGGAAAGGTGGTGAATTACATGTAATGAATAATAACAACAATTAAGAGTTATAAACATCATTTACCTCAGAAAATGTGTATGAATTCATATGCTCTGACTCTGTCAATGTGTCAGGTTAATAGCACTAATAATTTAAATGTGTCCCTGATGTTGTTATGATGTGTCCCTGATTCAGCTGATATTTTTCTCCAATCGTTTGAGAGGTCTGATAGGACAGAAAGCACATATTCCACTGACAACCTTAGAAAGATGATAGAATATTAGGTATGCAGTAGCATGACTTGGCTGAAGGATGTGGGTTCCAAAACCCAATTACTTGTTTGTATTGAAGAGTGTCAGTTCCCATGTATTAGCCAGACAGGTGCAGATTATAAGAGGAACACACCAATAATATGAATCAAACTCTGGACAGGCCGCAGATTCCATACAGCTGAATGGCATGCTTTCGCCTAATGGGCAGCCATTCCCGATACTGTAGGCATGTAATCCGATGTAATAGGCATCACAAGGTAATATCATAGTTCTCACTCCCACCCAGGGGTGTGAGTGTCAGATGCAAACACCAAATGCAGTGCATTGGCAAGTGTGGTAGCAAGCGGTTATAAGCATGTTTGGCCGCCAGTATGCGAGTATTACACTGGTGAAGCAATGTAGAGGCTAACTGAGTGTAAGAAACTGTAACTGGAGGTTAGCATTGCTTAGCTCCATGCAAACCCATGCACACCCGCTCACAACTGCTTCAATGTGCCTTAATCACTCTGTATCCAACGGCCTTGTTCTGCCCAGCAACAAAATAAATGGCCTCTGCAAGGCTCAAAACCATGACCCTGCATACACAGCTATTGTGATTTACCACTAAGCCATGGCAGATATGCAGACAGTGGATCTTATCACAAACATATCATCCAGCGCAGTCATTCAACAGTATAGGAAATGCATTCCATCATGTAGATGTACGTGTATGTGCTCATGTCCAGATATAGATACATACATATATATAGATATATCAAGAACATCTCATGTGGCAACAAAGCATTACAAAGGAATGAAAAGGGAAACACCAGCAACGCCTGTATTATGTAGTGGTGTTGTCCTATGTAATATCAAGACTCCCTCAGACAGACATGTGTCATTAATACATGCAAACATTTGTACATTGGCCAAATACATCACTCTGTGCATTTTATTTACATTAACACAACAGTTCCTGTCCAATCATTATGTGAGAATAGTACTCTTGCATGGTGCTGTGTGCGACATCATCATCATGAAAAAGGTAAATTGGGTAACCATAGAGGGACCGGTAGTGTTGTGTGTACAATGGGGTCGTCTGCATCACTTGTACCTGGAACCTTTAGGAGTCATGTGCATACCAGGATGTGTGCCTGAGAGACAGGGGTGAGAACAACTGGAGTATGTTGTGATGCATATTAAAAGGGTTACATGTGTCCAGTGGACACATGTGTGAAATGGACAGCTATGTATGGGGCAAATGTTCTAGGAACCAATTGGTCTTTTGTTTCTGTAGGATGAGAGTGGGATGTGGGGGAAGGAGAGTAGGTATGCTAGTGGAGGATAGGTTGGGTAGGATGACAGACAAGACAGCATACAGGGTCGGTATATGACACATGTGGGGGGATACACCTTGGACGGAGAGGGGTGTTCGGCAGTCACAAGCCCATGAGCCCCCAGATGGAAACAGTGGGAAGGAGGTCCCCAGCCATGGGCAGCCACCACTGCACCAAAACAGCTGCAAAGGTGGCAGTGCTGGGAGCTGTTTAGGAGGGGCAGGCTCATCCTGTAAATTTGACACTCTGCCCTCAAGCTGGAGTATCTGACCTCAAAACCCTTTATTGAGCCCCCTACACACCACATCTGGGACTGTACAACAGTGGACATGTTCCTGTCAGGACCTGCTTCCAGGGGGGACAAGCCCAAACCTCAGTGGCGGTTCCACCAGAAGGTGGTGCAGAGCCAACAGAGGTGGAGGTCCATGGCTGGGCCCCAGATGTGCTGGCGCCCGGTGCCATGGCCAGCTAAAGTTGGACAGGAGGTTCTGCTGGGACCTCCAAACCCATACGGCCTGTGTTGTTGCAGTTTTAATACAGATATAGCTTAGTAATAGTCAACAGCATTCAGGATTACTTATAACAGCATGCATAGATATGACCATCAACCCAACACAACAGATGGTATACATTTGCAGAGGGAGCACAACACATGCATATATACTGCATGACATCTGTACAAAGTGTAGAAGACTTGTGACTGCAGCTATGAACAGTGGCCCATTATTGGCATGTCCCTGAGAACCCCAGACAGTGTCTGCTGTCTGTCATACCACTGTTTCATGTGACATATGTCCAATCAGGGATGCGATGGCAGTATCTCATCACTATCACCATTTACTGACTGCAATCCTCACACTATGCTCCTGCAGTTCACAGATGTGTGTTCAGTGAGTAACACAGGAAACAAATGGTTCCATACACTGACCAGTCCACAGATGGCCCTACAGATGGGGGTTCCCTCACAAACAGAGCACTGTCTTGTCAGTTTTAAAACATGCAGAATAGCCATTACCACACACTCCTTGTTAAACTGGCAGTAGTCTCAATGAAGCATAGCTACACTTACATGTTGTAGCCATGTCTGACACATCACCCTCCTGTCTTTAGGCTATTTCCCACTGTGTATGTTGTTTGAGGAACATCCAGATATCATCTGTGATGCTGTTTACCAAACACCAGATCCAGGTGCCACTCACAGCGTCATGGGCAAACACCAACATGATGTTCCTAGATATTGTACTGTGTTTCCATGCAATTGGCTATGGGAACATCATCACAGCTGTTCCACATGCAATCAGCTAGAGGAGGACTGCAGTAGGTGCAGAGGCCATCACCTGATCATGACCATCACTTACAAAACACAAGCTGCTGCTGAGCAGGTGTACAACTCCACATCCACCAGAGAGTGTGTGGGAGGGATAGACAGAGGCAAAGTACATCAGAGAAGGGCTTGGAGACTAAAACCTAAGCATCATCTGTCACACACCTACCAGTACAGGGGTTCAAACCCCTGACTGACTAGTCATTACTATTACAAGTGCATGCATTTACTCCATGTGCCACAAAGCTGACATGTTGGTGTGCTGTAAGAATATATATGTGTGCTGGTCAGCGACATCTGCAACAGAGATATAGAAGACATACATTAGGTGTAGCACACATGGCTGTCCACATGTACGGATGTCATTGTCAACACAACCACACTCTCTAATGAACTCACATTGACACACTTTGCCAGGCCCACAAATACACTTCCTAACTACTTAGTTTGCCACACTGCAGTAATGCACAGGAACTACATGCACCACAGGAGATATCCAGAGGTTCTATGGGCTAGGGCATGTGACCATGTCTGACATCAGTTGGTATGCCAATGGGAGTTATACTGGGTGTGACTGCAGGTTGGGAGCATCATACCCCACACGCAGACCCAAGGTGCCAGTACTGACATGCATGTGTGCATTGCTTCATGGGTGTGTAGTGGCTGGCTGTGCAAGATGGCTGTACAAGGCTGGGTGAGGGGTAATCCTTGGCATCATGCCACCCGACAATGGTGTGCAGTATGGTACAGGGGTGTAGTGTCTGCAATGTCCCACACAGATTGGTATTGTATGAACTGTCCTGACATGCTGGTTACCATTGTGTATGGCCATTGCTTTGCAATGCATGCCATGTCTGTGTTTGATAGTCCTTGACATGGACATTGCCTGGGATGTGCACGTCACACAATAATGTACAGTGACGTGTACAAGTGTACCTGGTTTGGCTGGCACATATTGTTTACACAGACTGTTATCCTCAGATATGCCAATACTGGCCTGGTGTTGCAAGACCTGCTTATAGACAGCAGGTTGACCCTGCACCTGCAGTGATAGCATGATACAGGTATTCCCTGGTGTCAGTGGCATCGGTCCATACAGGACACACGTGTAAGGCATTGTATGGCCTCTGTGGATCACATTTGATGGCACCATATATGTTGCAAGCATCCAGTGGGGAACATAGTGAAGGCACATTGTCCGTAATTATGTGCCTATTGTACTGCTGTACAGGGTGCCATGCCCTCTGCAGCCTACTGCAATCACACCATGCCTACTATCTGTCATCAATGCGCAGGGTACTAGCAACATAGCGGGATATTCTAGGCAAGTGTGTTAGTGTATGACACATGGGTTCAGAATGTATTCCGGGTAATAGTAGGGTTGCATACTTTGTTCACCGGCCTTTTGCCAGATGTAGGGGTATGGCTTGCCAACACAGTCCCTTGGCTGAGTGACATCTGTACCCCTCGTGAGGTAGACATTGTGACATATAATATGGACACCATATAGGAAAACTACAAAATCTGCTCTCCAACATGCCCAGTGGTTAGACACTCACAGCCACTTCCACACAGGCTCTGACTGTCAAACTCACACACACAGCTGCCATGTCTTGGCATAGAACCCCTACCTAACTAGTCTACAGCATTACTGGGTTACAGCTTGCACTATGGAGATTACTGGGTTACAGCAGTCCCAGAGGTGTATTACTAGGTGGTTGACAACAGCAGGATTGCCAAAGGTGGTTATGTGAATTGTAAAGAGTGTGCATACTCTAAAAAGCATTGTTACTTTCTCAGGCAGACACACAGTCGGCCTTTCTTGGAATAGAACCAATTTTTAACTAGCTTATCACACTACAGCAGTATGCAGTTACAGCACATGCTATGGAGAATACTGGGTCACAGTAGTCCCAGAGGTATATTTCTAGGTGGGTGACATCAGCAGGATTGCCAAAGGTGAGTATGTGAATTGTAGAGAGTGTGCGTACTCTAAAAGCATAATTTCTTTTACAGGAACACACACACACACACACACACACACACACACACACACACACACACACACACACACACACACACTTGGCCTGTCTGGGATTAGAACAGCTATCAAACTAGTTTAACACACTACAGCACTATGCAGTTACAGCACGTGCAATGGAGATTACTGGGTTACAGCAGTCCCAGAGGTGTATTCATTGGTGGGTGACATCAGCAGGATTGCCAAAGAAGGGCATTTCAAGTGTACTGTGAGTTGTACATGTCTGTTACCTGTGTGTACCCTCTGCTTACTGTCACAAAAACACATTTACACCTGCCTTATGCATTCCTAATTGACAGTATCAACAAGGCTTGCAAATCTTGAACCCTATACCATGCACACTGAGGTCAATGGATGTACCACTAAGCCATTTGGGTTGTATACACGTTGCATGGAGTCTATAATGTACATCTTACTACAGATATCCCACAGTACTGAAAACAAATGGGACAGTCACTTTTTGTACATATGTACAGCACCCTTGAATGTACTGTACTCTGTGAAACAACAAAGGCAAGTCTACATCTGTACAACTGTCATACTACACACACACACACACACACACACACACACACACACACACACATATATATATATATATATATATATATATATATATATATATATATATATATATATACACACCTACTGGATGTGTACACATACATATATATGCATATACACAGACACAGCTAGAGCCATATATATATATATATATATATATATATATATATATATATATATATATATATATATATATATATATATACACACACACGTCTGAACACCCTTTGTGACACAGAAGGGTTCCAAAGGAACTGACGTGTACACAAAACAGAGGCATCTCTTGTGTTATAACATTTAAATCTTAAGCAGTTCACCAGAGAAGGGATGTTTGTTGTGTATGTGCAGTTTGGGGTGGGGAATGATGGCTAATGTAATCTACCCTGGGGATTGTGGAATTAGGGTGGGGAAATGATGGTTATGGACTTACACCCCAGTGACCACTTCTGTGTCACCGCTCGACAGTGGCACAGGAAAATAACATACCCAACTGTAGTCATGCTTGACTTTATATTCTTATCATTCCTAACTATGTAATACTTTGTAGACACCGGTCACCACAGATGGCTCCCATGGTGTGTTAAAAGACATTACACATGTGCATGCCTGGCTACAGGGTAGTTACACACACAAACACACACACACACTTGCCAGTATTGTGCATACACGTCTTGCCTATGTAAAGGTAACTAGTACAGTAGTATGCAGTTGGGGTATGTGCCACAGAACACATACAATTGCACTTAATCTGATTCCACTTCTGAGCTGGGTGACATCACAGGACTGATTACTTGCAGTGGGGAGGGGGGAAGAGAGAGGTTTAGCAGTTGACAAGGATAAAGGCCAGTTCAAAAGGAGGTATCTCTTTGGAATGCAGCAAAACCCACTGCCATGACAGGATGCAGACACAAGGACACACACAACCACACTCTGCCATTTGCTGACACACACCCTCAGGCATTTGCTGAGAAACACACACACACACACACACACACACACACACACACACACACACACACACACACACACACACACACACACACACTCAGTCACTTGCTGACACACACACTCAGGCATTTGCTGTCACACACACAAACTCATGCACACAGTTGACAGTGGTGGGATCAGAACTCCTGCCTATCTACAGATCACTATTACAGTACTACGCAGTTATGAGAAGCACCACAGAGATTACATATTCCAAGGCAGTCAGACTGCCCTTCTAAGATTGAGGACAACAACAGGGAGACTGACAGTCATGAAGCACATAGCTGTAAACCTGTGTGTTTAAAGTAGGTGTCCATCACAACCTGTATGCACAAACAAGACACACCATCTGCAGGTAGGCCTGAGAGGTATAGTTGTAGCACAACAGGAACCTGAACTGGAGTATGTCCATCTGTGGAATGGACAACTACTATCACTATACAGGGTTACAATGGGTATGCTCATACACTTAGTATCACAGGGCCGTTTGGGATGCACTATGACTACATCTACACAAGGTTGTACTGTGCATGCTCATACACTTAGTAACAAAGGGCTTGTTGGATGCACTGACTCAAATTACACAAGGTGGCAATGGGTATGCTCATACACTTAGTAGCACAGGGCTGTTTGGGATGCACTCCGATTCTAACCACAGAAGGCCACAGTGTGCATGCTCATACACTTACATGTACAGAACATGTTGTAATGGACTCCTATTATAAACACACAGGTTTACATCTATGTACATCTTACCTGTCAGTATATATGCACATCATACTGGTTTACTACCTGGTACCTGTATGTGGCCCGTAAATGATATATCTGTGTCTTTGCTGTGTGATACACATGCATACAAGTATATGAAGTGCTGACATATATATGCTAAATATACACATTCATGCATGTGTGGACGTGACAGACAATAGGTTACCTTGGACACACAGGTGGATGCTACCTACAGCATGTGTCACACACCTTGCTGCCCTGAAAGGCATACATTGATAGCAGGTTGTGGACAGTCGCATTATACGTGGAACAGTGGCATGTGCAAGCATAATGTGTGAGCCACATTGTGTAATGGTACTGAGGTGCAGGTGTCAAGATGACCTCTTCTGGATGTGTTAGTAGTTGTCATTATTAGCAGGACTGCTACCCTAAGTATATCTCACATTGGTCATATACATAGTTTCTGCTGCTGTCTGTCACCTTACATGAGGCATTTGCTACCAAGCACATTAATGCCATTCGCAGTAATGTCATAGTATGAGTGGCAACTGCTAGACCAAAACAATGAGCCAGTGTCCTGCTGTTATTATGAGGTTGTCCAGTATCTGTCATTCCAGGCTGTCATGACTGAATGACAACCCTTCAACACAGAGCACATGCATCCATGTTTCACATGTGTGTGGATAATACCTAGGTCACATTTACCCATATAGCCGCATTCCAAGGCAAATGTCCTACACCCAGAAGTAACACCCTGACACCTACAAGACAATTGCATTGGATGCTTATACTAACCAGTGCTATATGTGTGGCTTTAGTAATCTATTTACTCAATGTAGAACCTACAGTGGGGAATACTGACATATGTGCAGTGAGGAACACCTGGCTGAAGGATCTGCAGTGCACAATCGCACTACCACCATATAACTCAGATCCAGATATGTGGGCCATAACAGTGGTATGGACCATTCCAGGTGGTGGTGTACACATATTCATAAAGGCTACTCACATGTAAAGACCACTACTTCGACATAATGCATCACAGATGAGTCAGGTACAGGTGACAGTGGGAAATGCTGCATTCTAGGTTGTAGCCTCATATACATTCACCACCTTGTCTGCAGACTGCCAACACACATCCATATGTGGTATGGCATAGTATGGTAGACCACCAGATAACCCTCAATTGGTGGACTGTACCTAGGCCTACATCAACTGTGCAAAGTACCCATGTACAGACACAGCTGCATAATGTGTTACGCAATGCAATAATACCACTGTTTGTAACCAGCTCAGTTGCACACATACCAGGGTCCCTGGGATGTTGTCAGCATTAACACGGTCGACTGTTGCTGTACACCAGTAAACAACACCCTCATGTTTGGATATGACCTAACTGTACCTGCCCTGGATATGTACATCTCTCACTCATACAACATAAATGACATTACCATAGCTCCCATTATCCTTTTTACATACAGGTGGCTACAGTCATTACACATGTGCACATGGCAAATAGCATGCTAAGAGTACATAAGGTTTGATATCTATGTTAACAGAGGTAATATTCCCTCTCTACTGGTCACCCATGACACCTATCATATCATACAACACCCCATGTGGCATGTGTGTCATTAGACATGTCCACCTAATGTAATGCCTACAAACATACCCAAATAACAGGATTATAGGACCTACACAAGGCCTGTATTGACAGACTCAGGGAAATCCAGATCTGCGCTGTATGTTCCTGAATAGTCACAGGTGATATGTTCATGACATGTACAGCCATGTGTGGCTACAGATCCTACATATACCCCATGACAACAACTGCAAGCCATGCATGCGGTATGCTGTCCGGACATTAGCCTTAGTACTACAATAGCCAGTACATGCTGGGGTGAGATTTTTACAAGCCATAGACCTCGCACATGCTTGAATGAGTGTACTGACTAGCTCTAACAGAGCACATTGCTGGCACTCTTCCAGTAAACATGAGGTGTGTGTGGCAAATATGATGTGCTCACTGTTGACCATTACAGTGCCCTGACTTCACCATGGCACTGTCAAGTAACAGTTTGCAGGAGCATGACATGGAATAATGCTGTGTGTGTCTCGCTGATATGTGCTGTTGTCATATATGTACACTTGGCTACAAGGTGAAGGTGGTGGTGTCCTACCAGTACATGAATACAACATCCATTATGGTGTAATGTTCGGCTATGTTTTACACATGGCGTGGGGAAGGTGTGGAATGTATCCTTTTGACCTGCTAGTGCACTTACTGATGTAGACCGCATATGTGTATATGTATTGATGTTTGTGTAGATTCCATGTGTGTGCAGTGTCTGATGTCTGAATGTGACTGTTGTCTTAGTAGATCATGCTGTTGCAATACAGCCTCAACATTGCCAACTGTATATGGTGATATGCTCTAAGTACAGTAAGCCATACATGAGGTATGGACAGATGTTTGGACATGACTACTAAGTGGTGGGGCTTCTTTGCAGATGAACGATTACTGAGGATAGCTCACTGGTGTGTTACAACCATTCTTACAATAACCTGTGTAACTGCTAAGGTCAGGTTTTGTTAACTGAAGTGGAAGATAGGCAATGTAGAATGCTGTAAGGGTGACACTGAAGGCTAACCTCATGACACCTGTAACAGTAATACCTCCTCTGTGCATATATTGTGCATATATCAGCACAGTTGGCAAAGGAAAGAGTCAGTAAGCTTTGTACCAGATGCAATAGTGCTGTACATCTGTAATACCTATCATGAGATAGGCAGGTATTTGATTCACAGTACTGGCACCCGTGGGTGTGTGTGTCCATATATGTCACGTATGGTTGGGAATACATCCCGCATGTTTTCACTCTCCTGAACATTGTTGTTGACACCAGTACAGAGTGAAGTGTAGAAAGACAGGCATAGGCAGGTGGTTGAACCTCACACATGTAAAGTGTCTGTATGTGTGTGACATAGGAGTATATCTTTGTGAATGCTACAGTGTGTGTGTGTGTGTGTGTGTGTGTGTGTGTGTGTGTGTGTGTGTGTGTGTGTGTGTGTGTGTGTGTGTGTGTGTGTGTGTGTGTGTGTGTGTGTGTGTGTGTGTGTGTGTGTGTGTGTGTGTGTGTGTGTGTGTGTGTGTGTATGGCTGTCCGTGTGTATGGCTGTCCGGTCCCTGGAGTGGGGCTGTATTTTACCATAGTGAAATGTTAATGCCCCTTCCCCCATCCACTCAATGCAATCTAGCATCCCTGTTGATATCATTTGTAGATGGGCATTCTAACCGCCTGTTAACATGTACACCCTGGGGTGTGACCTGTTGTTACATAGCCTACTGATGGACCCCCCTCCCCACATACAGTCACTGCACTGTAGTATCCCTGTTGATGTCCTCGATCTTAGGCCATTCCGACTACCTGTACATGTGTAATCTCTGTGGCGCAACTTGTAATTGAGTAGTACTATAATGATGATATGCACATAGGCAGGGGTTCTCATCCAAACACTGGCAACTGTGTATGTTTGTCAGAGTGTGTGTTACTGTGTCTGTGAATCCATGAGTGTGTAGGTGTGTCTGTGTTTGCATGCTGTCATGGCAGTGGGTATTACTGTTTCCCAATGAGAAGCCACTATTTCCACTGGCCTTTACCCTTGTCATCCGGCATACCACTCCTTTACCTCCTCCCCGCTCCAGGTAACTATACCTGTGATGTCACCCACTATGGATGTGATGGCTCTGAACACAGTTGCCTACTACACAGCTATCATGCTCTTGGATCATTAGAACAGTAAACATAATTGAAACATGGGAGAATATAACTGTGATGTGGAAGCTACAAAGTGCATGCAGGTATTGTCATACTGACCTGGGGGTAGTCAACATGTACATATGGGACACTAACCACAAACACCGACATCCCCAGGCACATGCAACTACACCTGAAAGAGGAAGGCAGAACTTCAAGCTCAACATGCTGTTAGTGTTATTACACATGATACATACTGTCAAACGTACAAAATGCATTTTAAAACTGTAATATATGGTATGTCTGCTGCCTGTCAACACTACTCAACAATATTAATCTACAATTGTCTACCTAGTATGTTCACCCTGTGCATCAGACCATATGAGCATGTCCCTGCACCGATGTTGTGGATGACAGGGATGTGGTACAGGCATCATCATATGCACAGGGTGATAATGTTTGCCAGAGGCCTAGGCTGCACCATTGGATGACATCATGTGTGTGTGTGTGTGTGTGTGTGTGTGTGTGTGTGTGTGTGTGTGTGTGTGTGTGTTAGGGCCTGTGATATCATTGGTCATGTGTGGATGTTATGCGTGTGTGTGTGTTGAGGTGCCCTACATTTGTTTCTGGTGTGTGTGTATGCATGCACACAGGTCTGGCATGTGGCTGGCCTACACAGGGGTAGTATTATCAGCTGTAGACCGTACAAGACAGGTTTCACAGTTCATGGTGTCTGGCCATGGCCAAGTGACCTGCACCTGCCAGGGGTTGCACGGGCACTACCAGGCAGAGGTCCAGATTGGGTACTGTCTGATGACACATGACCACTGGAATCATGTCCCTGTTAGGACCATCCAGGACCATATGCATGTGGCCTGCTGTGTCCTGGTGTGTACTGCACAGCACCAGCTGCACTGCTGCTGCTGCTACCGCCACTATGGGAGCGGGCATGTGCAGTAGTATGTTCACGTAGACCTTTAACAGATGATGTAGCTAAGTATGTCCATGTGCCCAATGCCTCACTCCCACCAGATGTTCTAGCACAGACATTCCACGCTCAAGGATTGACATGCCATGGTCAAGGACTCCCGCCATGTCACCCAGTCATCTATCCAAAACATCTGCAAGATGATGGTGAGCATTTGCAATTGCCTGGATGTTGTCAGTTAATGAATAGACAGCAGCTCCCTGAAGCCTCAGACCTTCTCTGTTGTGCCATTCAGCACATGCCTGTGCCTCCATTACAGCCTGAAACATGCATCTGGTGACTCCAGCTGATGTGCTTTGTCTTGCAGGGGCATGTTGGCCAGTGGTCCTCCTACAAGCAACGCTGGGCACATGCCTGTGTGGGACATCACCAGTCAGTTGACTGGGATCATGGTGTGCAGGCACACCTTCCATAGTCTCTACACTTCCCTGTTCCATACTACCACCCACCAACTGTCCTTCCTCTATGGCTAGTGGTGATGGGGTATGTGTAGGCAGATGAACTGTGCACAAGGATGAGAGAGAGACAGGTGGAATGGCAACCATTGGCACAGATTCAGCCCCTGACAACCCTGCCTGTGCCTCAATCATACTATCATCATCACTGTTAGAGTCTTTGGGGACACTAACATCAGCTGGACCACAGGAGGGCAACGCACCTACATCAACACCTGTGAGGGGAAGACAAGAACTGTACATTACAAGTTATACCAGACACACAGACAGAGACACACACAGACAGACAGAGACACATACAGACAGACACACAAACACACACAGACACACAGACAAAGACACACACAGACACACACAGACACACAGACTACATGCAGGTGATATGGCAGATGACATTCAGCTTAGACAATTATAGTTTCAGCTTAGACAATTATATTGGTAGTTATCATACATCTCTGAGTTGCACACAGCAGCATGCATGTGTTATAGCAGACAGCATGCACCTTACACAATTATAGTGGTGGTTAACATACATACCTCTATTGCACCATTTGTGTTAGCCTATGCCCCATACCTGCAACACAATGCATGCACTTTACACCATTGCACCACACTGCCATGGTGTGTTCAACATACACCACATGTTAACAGACCATCACTGACCTTTGTGCATCTGCCACTGATGCTTTGTGTTGGCCACTACCCCTATGTGTGAGGACATGAGCAATAGGGTATGTCGACTGCATACTATGTTTGCCTGAGCCCTAGCTTGCATATCTCCCAAAGCAGTGCATGTCTGTTCAACATTATTCTGCCTACCCCTGAGCTGAGTCTAGACATTGTACATGTGGCTGTACACACATGTTTGACATGGCTGTCCCTACTTTGCAATGGTGACACAGACCAGCACAGGTTTACAGTACACCAGCTTGCTGTGTGGCATATGACCTTGCCAATCACATGTAGTATGACATGTCTTCTGCTGACATGTTGGATGACATGCATACATGTGTAATACAATGGTGTCCTTTCCAATCTACAGTACGGTAATAGTGTCCCAATGCAGGGACATGTTATACTAACACAGGCCTTCAGCTGATGCAATGTTATCTGTCCACACTACAACACATTGAGCTGATGTGCATAGCCATTGCAGGGTATCATGTGGCTTCACAATTGCTATACAGTATGAGCTACTGACACAGTTCATAGCCATGACTATGTTCACATACAATACATATCTAATGTGGAATGTGACCCACATCACTGAGGTGTATACACACTAAACCCTAATGTGGAATGTGTGACACAGGTCACAAAAGGGTATACGGATGACACCCCTGCATATTACTGATGCCTGGCAACTATGTCCGCACATGGCTAACTTAGCAGTACTCTATATCACACATGCCATCTGTGTACCTCACACGCATGAGAAGTAGGCATGACAGTGATGTCTGACACCAGCAAGGTGAATGTACTGTATCTGTGGCCTGCTGTGGTTGTATGTGTATGTTGTGCAACACATGTATGTATTTGGATACTGTATAGGTGAATGCTTTCATGTCATGACACACTCAAGATGTTCAAGACATATTATGTGGTGGTTTCATGTTATGCCCGCACAAGCTGTGCACAGGCCTGTATGATGTTTAGTGTTTCACATCTGCAATATCACCATTACACAAAGGCCATAGTTGTATTGTGTCGAGCCAATGTACAACATGGTGTACACACATGTACATCACTTCTACTGTGTGTGTTGCTTCATGTCTCTGGCCATCCTCCATGGCCATGTGTACACATGTTCTGTCCAATGGTTGTGATGGCAATCTTATTTCACATGTCAGTGTTATCCAATATGACATACATCCATAGATGTCATATGCTCCACTGAGGACAGGGTTATGCAGACAAAGGGTGGTGTGTATGGGATGTGAGACATGTTTTGCAGGATAGTTGAGCAGTGTTGCAGTCAGCCCACTACATGTCATGGACATGCCAGATAGCACATGTCATTGTGTGACATTCATAGCAAGGGTATAATCCACAAGAGTGTATCCTGTGGGCCGGTCATACTCCAGCTCCAACACATTTAGAGTGTGTGCACACATATGCTCTCTGTACAGTACTGTTTGTATTTTCAACATGTGTAATGTTGATATGTAGTACCTGTCCCTACAGTGAAACACACCTCCACCATTGTATTCGCTGTTGTCCACACATCTGGCAGTGACAGTTTGGAAGGTTTAGTGTAGGTGTTTTATATAGTCTTCAATTGTATCACATGGGTAAACACTGTGATGCATTTGCAGGTCTGACCATTGTCCATTAACAGGACCACCATACATTATGTGTACGTGTGTTATGGCAGATAGCATGCAATTAATATGTTCCGTGCATTATCAAGCCTGGTATACAATAACAATCTCACCTGACACAGGCTGCTGTCGCTGCAAAATGCCAGAGGTACATAAACAGGAGTGTCACAGAAGTAAGATCATTATCCACACCTGTGTGATAGCTGCAGGGTGCAATGTCCATGTTAACACATAAGCTAGTACAATACACTATACTATGGAGTATGCACATCTGTGCATACATAGAGTAGCAGACTATAGTATGTGGCATATGTGCATACATGCCTTGCATATGATGTTACATTACATATTGTACAGTAACACATGTAACTATGTGAAATATAGTTGTGTTATATGTGCAGTAGTGACTTACCAGGCAACTCCAGGCTCAGTGGTTGAGAGACACCCACCTCCACAATATCAGCTAAAGCTTGTGGATGGAGGTCTGCAAGTGTCCCCAGGTTGGCCAGTAGCTCCTCGGTACATGTGAGTGGGGCTGGGTGAGTGGCCCCCCACCTGTTGCACCTTGTTCCCTGGTGATTGCATTAGCACGCTCTTTTGCCCATCTTGTGAGGTCAGTGCAGTGTCAGCGCACTTGCTAATAGGTGCGATTGTGACTGCCAACATCATTTACCCTCCTGCAGAGTTCCTCCCACAGGGCATCCCGCTGCTGTGCACCCTGTGGCACATGGCTGAAGAGTGTTGCATGGTTGTCAAGGAGGTATGGGACGAGGACCTCATCCTCCAAGCAGCTGTACCCCGTTAGTCTGCTACTTGGCATACCTGGAAGACATAATGATGGAGACAGGTCACATTAACTCACAGAGAAGTACAGAAGTACAGCTGAACATACATGTGTATGACATTTGTTAAGATTACAAATACATCTTTGCAAATCTACATGACAGTAACACCACTGAGATGTATAAGTCACACATATTTGACACTTACTGGTGATGTGATGTTATCGCCATATATGTGTGTGCCATGTGATGACATTGCTCATACACCATGTGGATGTTGTCTTGACGTGGACATGTCTGTTTGCCTGTACTGGTGTCTTTACCTATCAGCACATGCCTGGGTGTGTTCACATTAATGCAGCTGACCTTAATGCTGTGTATATGTCACATATACAGTCATACATAGCCATTAGGGACATGACCTGTGACCCTGCAGACTTGCAAGCATGTATGTGTTTTGCCATATACATCTACATGGCATTGCACAGCTGTGTATCATCCTGCCATGTATTGCCTGTTTTGCACATGTGTAACACATGGGACAACAGGTAGCCTGATGGTATTTGCATGGTTGGATATCATCTATAGCATGTATGGTCATAGTGATCTAGTCGGCTATATGCCCTGGGCCATTTATGAGCCTAGGCAGACATGTTACCTAGCTGTAGGCAACAGACAGGTAAGTTTTAGTGGCCAGTTCAAGCAGTGCCACAGAACTGATCCACAGGGTTACTGATATATTTGGCATGCGGTCATCACACCATGTCACAGAGAGAGGCGATGTGCAGCTTCACTGGACAGGGATGCATAGTATGGCAAGAGTATGTTAAGTGTATGGGACAGAGATCTGTCAGGCATGTTGGGATCCTTGTATTAGAAAGGTGGATGTCCATGAAGTATATGTTTATTTGAGATCAGGATGTGTTAAGTATAGCATGTCCAACACCTCTGGATTGGACATGGCTTTATTCAGGGTAGGCTGCATGCTACATAGTGCAGCTATTGATTGGGAAGGGCAATGTAGGCCATCTACACATGGGCAATAACCCTTAAAGGAAATATGTGATCTATTATAGGTCACATGGGTGTTGAGAATGGCTGAGCAATTATCTCTATATTCCTGGATGGCACCCTGTCATGATTATGGGTGCCACATACGACTACCTGTCTGGTGTGGTGATGTAACTATCAAAGGAAAGAGTACTATCCAGCTGAATCCCATACACACAGTTGCCATTATGTTGACTGTGGCCTAGGTGGTAGTTTATGGGTACAGGGTTTGTAACATAGGGGATGACAATGCAATACTTAGCTGTCAGACTGTGGCCATACGTCACACACCACACATCTGACACACTAAGGCTCTTCTGTATGTTGAACGCAGCACACATTGATTCGACTATTG
Organism: Protopterus annectens; assembly: GCF_019279795.1. Lineage (NCBI taxonomy): Eukaryota > Metazoa > Chordata > Ceratodontiformes > Protopteridae > Protopterus > Protopterus annectens. Next base: position 1,040,468,071 of record NC_056743.1, on the reverse strand, counting down.
CTCCTAGTTCATAGTCTTTGACAAACATCAATAGGCTGATGCCTTCTATGTTAGTCTGTGTGGTATAGATAACAAAGAGGGGGAGTACCAGGAATGAACCTTGTATTACTGTGGCTGGCACTGGTTTGATGTGCGTGTATTAGTCAGACACCTTCTGTAGTGCTGGTTCTGCCAGCAGTCCAGTTGCCAACCACTCCTGTGACATGGGAATATACACCTAGTTTACTGAGTTTAGCTGGAACACAGTATGGGTGATGGTGTCCTACGATCTGGCATGGTCATGATATGCAGTGTGAATCAACCCTACTGCCATCTACATCTGTACTGAGTACATCAAATACATTGATCACGGTTCATGGCCTTACAGACCAGACTCAGCAGGGTAGTTGTGCACTAGTTCCCATTATCAGTGCTGTCTCCCCCTTTGTGGGGGTGTGATAACTGTTGCTGTGCACCATTTGGTGTGTACACAGCCTGACATGGAGCTATGATTGAACATGATGTGTATGTGGATAGCTGAATGTTCTTGTATTTGTGTAGGATACACCCTGGGATGCTGACAGATCCCATGAAAGCTGTATGTATGGCTTTAGAGAGTGCAGCTTGTACCTGCATAGTCGTTATTACAGGGGCCCTGTAGTGTACATGGATATATTACTAAGTGTACCTGTTGGGGAGGGAGGTGGGAGTGGGTTTAGGTTCTCCAAGACCCTATCTGGATGAACGGGTGCTATTTCTGTAGGTGCAGTACTTCCCATGCCATAATGCTGTGCAGCACAGCTGGTCTTGTCGTTGCCATTACAACTATAGAATGCTCTGCTCTTGGCCTCATAAAATGTGGCTGATTAGTTTCACAGTAGCTCTGTGTGGTTTAATATGGTGTATGTGCATCTTACTGAGGCTGACCAGGGATCACCTACACTCATGTGTGTTCACTCTTGCAACAGTTACTACCTTCTGTGGTACAGTTTAGGTACCACCAGTTTACCTTCTTGTTTGTGTTGGGTTGAATCCTGGTTCTGATTCAATGGCACAATCACTGCACATATGTGATTGCTTAAGGTTCATTTGTGTAGGAGTCATCATTTGCACATGCATTGTCCATCTGCATGGGTGCCATGACAGTCATCACTCTGCTCTTAGGAAACATAACATTGGCATTGGAGACTAACTATGTGTAGCATACTGTTAGCCCTGTTTGTGTGACTACTGTGATCCAGGTCAGTGGGGTCGATCGAATCCAACATGCATTGAGTGTAGGTGTTGGTACATGAGGAGTCTTCCCAGTTCATAATGGAATAGTTGAGAGTAGCCATTATTATGGTTCTGTCTCAGACCTAATCTTCCCATTACAGCACATTAAGACAGTTGGGAAATCTGCGGCCTGGTGTGTGACCTGTCTCAAGGTGCAATTTGAATTCCACTTTGGCACAAAGGTAGTTGCTCAGCATAATGCATCTGAAGTTATGCAAGTGCAACTAGCGTGTGGGTGTACATATCCTTCAGGAATATGGACACACCTGTGGCCCGTGTGTTCCAATAAAGGATAATGGGCAAGAGGTGAGGTATGTGTTATAACATGGTCATGTAGGTGAGCATTGAAACATGTCTCAGCCACTGCACAGATATGTTCTCCATGTTAGGGATTGACATATGTGTGTCCGCATAGTGTTTGTGACATGTATCAATGTGTAGCGAGACCCGCAGTTTATTGCTTGGCTGTCCCTGTAACAGCAGTGGCCCTTCACTTGAACTGTGCATGATGAAGGCACTATAGGGGAAGCATGAGCCCTAGGCAGTATCCAGATTCCCAGGGGTGACAGGTGCAGGCCCTGTCTGGCAAAGCATCATGGTCTGTTAACCATGTTATCCCAGCCAGACAGATACGGGATACCCTTTGATTTGCACCACTACAGTAGACAATTGTGGAATACAATCCTTTTGTACCTGTACTGCAGTATCATTCTGGCCAATGGCAGAATGCTACTCAGGCCTTGGGACATACCTGCATGGGCTACAAGACCTGATAGCTCCTACATGTGTTTCCATGCAGTCCATTTACTGCATCACAGGTCCTGCACAACAACATGGAATATGCCAGAGCCATGTGTATAGTTCAAAAGATGGTCTGAGTGTATGGGTATGTGGCTAATCATGGCAGACAGGCAGCTGACAGTATGTATGCCCTCGTATAGGTTGGTGTGTAAAATAGTGCTAGAGTTTGCATTCACAAATGAGTACTGTTGGGCATGTTTCCAGCCACATGTCCTGAGGTGTGGCACAATTATGAAAACTATATCATACAGTTTCTGTATTTCGGTGTCTGTCTCTTCCAGCTTGGGGGGGGTCACTTGTTTGGCCAGATACTTAGAAGTGTCTGTGAATGTGTGTGATTTCTGGTAGTGTGCGTGGGTGTCCTTACTGTGTTCTGGTAAGGGTATGTGTTGGTTGTGTTGATGAGCTGCATGTGTTAACTTACACCTCATGACTGTCCAGTCCAGTCATGGCTGTAGACTGGGCTGCCTTCCGGTTTGCCCATGTAGCTGCATCCCAAACAATGTGTGGGGCATGGTGTTAGGTGGGTTTGGCAGTGTATATGGCATAGCGATTACATTCCCCTAGGATGGCCATCTACACAAAGCTGACATTAGTAAACACCAGTAGCTGACTAATGGACATGCCTGTATGGCCATTCAGTACTACAAGCATTTAGTTTATGTATTGCTTATGAAGATATTTTAGACAGTGATGCTCACATGTAAATATTTGTGTTATGGACGTGACAACACTGGCTATTATGGAAACATTGTAGCTACCTTTAGCAGAAATCCTCCTCTGAGGAGCACATCACATCCTGTTAGTTGATTACAGATGATGCAGGTGTCTACATGTCTGTTTCCTTCTCTGGGTATATACTCACATATCCACA
>NC_056743.1:1040320142-1040460142 GCF_019279795.1 Protopterus annectens | reverse complement strand
ATAACGCACATTTACGTGGTTGTAAGCAGGTTTGTCCATGGTCTGCGCAACATTAAGCAAAGGTTAAACCTGTAAAGCGCTTCTCCGTTTACCATGTTTCAGCACCGCTTACCATTGTGCAAACCCGTGGAAACCTGCTTACAACTGCTTAAGAGTGCTTTAATCCACCTGCATCCAACAGCCCTTATTCTGGCCCTCAAAATAACCTAACAGCCCTTGCAGTTCTTGAACCAGGGACCATGAACACCACAGTCACTGACTTTACCACTAAGGCATCTGAGATATGTACAAATGTTATGGTGTTTAGAATATACATTGTACTACAGACATTCCTCACTATTGAAAACAAATGTGACAGTCAGTTGGTGTACATATGTCTGATACATGTTAATGTTCATATGTTTGTGAAATTAGGTGTTGCAATGTGACATGACAGGGTGTATTATAAATGAAAAAGGTTTGTGTTTTGTGTCCTTTTTATATAGTCCCCATACTCCATGTATACCCCTCCATATCACTTTTTGGACATCCGTCCCAGGCTCTCCTTGATGCATGATTGCATTACCCATCATTCCTCCCCCACCCCAATCTTCACATACACAACAACCACCCCTTCTATGGTGAATTAGGTTAATATTAATTGTTATAATACCAGAGCTGCATGTGTTTTGTGTACACTCCAATTCCTTTGGAGTGCTTCTCTGTCACGAAGTGTGCTCATAGATGTTTATATATATGGCTATTGATGTAATTGTATAATATATATATATATATATATATATATATATATATATATATATATATATAAATATGTGCAGACATCACTGACATGTGTATGTATGTATGTATGTATGTATATATATATATATATATATATATATATATATATGTATATATGTTGTCTTTATATATATATATCTATATATATATGTTTTTTTTTCGTATAATTTGTAACAGCAATACATATGTAGACTGGAATGTGTTGGTTCACAAACTATAGTACATGACAATGTACTGTACATATGTACACAAAGTGACTGTCCCATTTGTGATCATTACAGTGAAATGCATATGGTATAAGGTGTAGTCTCAAGACTGTGGAACATGTGTACACCACGGATAGCTTAGTGGTAAGTCCCACGACTATAGTGTGTATAGTCCAGGGTTCAACACCTGCAATGCTTTATAAATGTTTTTTACTCCAGAATAAGGCTCATTTAAGCAGTTGCAAAAATGTTTAAAAGTGTTTGTGTGACATTATAGCAGCGGTTAAACACAGTTAAACAAACTTTGTAACGTATAACCTGTGCGCGCAAACATGGCCACATCCACTAACTACTCAGGATATATACATGTCAGTGAAGTAACATCTCACTATGTGCTGACATAACACTACATTCTCTGTTGACTGTACTCTCCAGCACACATGGGTTTATATGGGTGTTTTGAATGTTTATTATACAGACGATTACTACCTATATATGCAAGCTGTGGTTAAGGTATACTTTTGAACATAATAAACATCCCTGCCTTTATTGGAATTGGAATCTTGAATGCACAGATACTATGTGGATGCTGTAACCATTACACGGTTGACATTAACGTTGCTTCCACCTAGTTCCTATTTAGATGATTTCTATGTGTAAGCTAGGCTAAGCAAAGAGCATAGGCCCCCAAACTCGCTGAGCTTCACATACTCTTGCATTAACAACATATAACAAATGTACTGTGAGACAATACATTATATTCCTAACTACATTAGGCATAGCCCCTCACTGGCACACTTCAAGGGAAACCTTGTTGCTTGAATGGGTAACAGAATATACACCCCTGGGATCATGTGTCCCAGAACCATACAGCCAGGGGTTGGGGGAGCCTGTCCAGTTTGATAGCTGCGAGATGTGTTGGGGGAATTGAATGGTGTTGAATTGTCACATTAACATGACCTCTTTAGATCATTAAGTGCCCCTATCACTCTCCACAACCTCAGTCTTCAACACCTTCCAGCAACTCTGCCTGGAATTGTTTCATTGGCTATGCTTGACAGAGGCTCAGTTACTTCATCAGTGGTGCGGGGAAAGCCAACACACTGTAGCTACGCTTCTAATTGCCCTTGGGCAGATAGGTAGTAGACTATCTGTGAACCTCTAAAGTGCAGGCCATCACAGCCATAATATGTGAATAAACAGACGTTCAGATCACAATATACAGTGAGAAATCACCATGTAGTCAGGAAAGAGTTAAGTACAGCAAGAACATACAGAACACTGATATTTTGTCACTCCAAAAGCCTATCTTGGAAGCTAGAAGACTTGTATACGTTTAAAGTTTTCTATTGTTTACCAGTAGGTTACCTACAGGAGAGATGAAAAACAAGCACAGATGGGGAATATGCATGCAACTATACCATACTGGCCTATTTGTCAGCCTTAGGCTTTGGAATACTGGCCAAGGCTATTAGCGCCCCCATGGTGCCTTATTTAGGAGAGTCTTGAAGGTGAATACCAGCTCCGTAAACAGCACAATAGCAGATTCAATGAGGGTTATGCTACTCAACACCTGGGGTTATGATCACAACATGCATGCACTCACAGCACTCCTCAGGATGGACAACATCAACATCTGTGCAGTAACTGAGATCTGTCTTAAGGGTCCTGAGAGCACACCAGCACTACCAGACTACAACCCATACCACACATTTCAGCCACAAAACATGGACTGACACAGACATGGAGGGGCTGTATCCATATTCATCAGGGATACCTACATCTCCAGGTTAGTGGGGCAACATGACACCTCTGAGATCATCCATGTGCAGCTAACATCAGCCACAACTGCAATGTAAACTGTGGCCTGCTACGGATCACCCTCCATGACCCAGGACCTCCACTCCACCTACCTGGAGACAGTGGAGAACATGACAGTTCTAACACACACCATGGCATTGGTCGATGTCAACTACCATACCATTAACTGGGAAACTTACTCCAGTACTCACTTCCAGGCCCAGCGCTTCCTGGAATTTATCACCTCATATGCCCTGTATCAGGTGGCAATCTCCCTAACATGGGGTGGAAACTATTAGAAGTGGTCATCACCAACATGGGCAACAGGTGCACCACAGCAGAGGTTAATCAGTCATGGGTTAGATCTGACCATGAACTATTCACTGTTTCCACACCCAAGCATCTCCCCCACCCACGGATACCACAGTGTATACCTTTCCTACAGCTAAATTTACACTACTAGTGACAGGAGTGGGGGATTTCACAGCCCCTACACTAAGGAGAAACACTGCTCAAGATACAGACAGATTTACAAATGCAGTCTATAAGCACCTGCACGGATGTATGGATTGTGCCATCACTGGTAAACCAATACTCCTCCTAGACAAGGACACCGGTCTGGTGGACCTCTGCAATAAATAGGCTATAGTACAGAAGTAGGACAGTGTACCAGACAAACAGCAAATCCCAAGAAGGGCAGACATCCATAACCACTATTAGTATGATACGTAGGTCCCTCATGACATCATCCAAGGCTAACATCAGCAGGAGAATATGCAAGGATTCAAAAGATAACCATAAAGCCTTCTTTAGCTATGTCAAGGAGCTAAGTGGTGACACACAGATTTGCACTGTGTCGGTGAAATATAGCACAAAGTATGTTGACCCTACTGATATTGCCAACATCCTCGCCAAGGTTTTTGACACTATGCCCTACTAAGGTATTATTGATAAACACACCAGCCTGTACATACACCCATACATCACAGGTTAGGTTGCCAATGGGCTTACACACAGAACCCACATGGTACAACTAGCGGTCACCAGGTCCAACTCTTGACCAGTCACAACTGGTGTCCCATAGGACTCAGTCCTGGGAGCCCTACTGTTTGGCATATACATCTCAGAAGTACAGGCAAACATAGGTGAACTATGGCAGACCATGTTTGGCAATGAATGCAAACTGGGAGCCATGATTGATAGTCCAGCTGACAAAGACATCCCTCAAGGGGCCTCACAGAGAATGTCACAGGGTGTCAATGTCACGGCCTCCAGCCAAGTGCCACTAACTGCATGATCATTCCATTGTGGAATTGGCAGCCACTTTAATACGGACGAGATAATGGGGTATCTAGGGGCTAAGGTAGATAGTGATCTCCCCTTTGACAATCATATCTCCACAGTAGTTAGGACATCCTTCTATGTAGGCCATCTGATTACTAAAGGATTCCCATCTAGACATACTGGGGTTATAGTGCCCCTTTACTCATCACTCATCAGTCCCATCATATGGTATAATAACCCATGTGGGATATACCTCAGAAGACACTTCCAACAGCTGGGAGGTCCATGAATGTACCTCACCAAGGGGAATACTGGCCTCCAACATATGGCCTATGCAGCCAGACTGAATAAACTCCTGCTTTACTCAGTGGCTTCTCGTTTACCCAGAGATGATCTCCACTGGCCAACACAGCCATGTCGAACTCAGGCTTGATGGATATGCTCCACCTATGGGAATCCATGTCACAGTGAGCCACACACTATAGTGAGCTGAACCTTGCCACAACAGTAACTGGAAGATGCTGGAGAGAAAGCTTCTTGTCACAGACACTCCCCATACTTTGGAACAACATCCCTAACTACATTATACAGAGCCCCTCACTAACACTCTGCAAGAGAAACCTTGAAGAGTGGATGGGCATCAGTAGATGCACACCAGGGAACCTGCCATTGGCTCTGCTCCACAGAGGGACAGTTAATGAATCAATGCGATGCAAAAGCTGACACATTTTGGCTGGGCTTATGAATGGCCTCTGGCAGTTGGCCAAGTACCTACCTATGAATCTATACATACAGTATATGCATATGCTGATAGCTTAATTTACTGTTCAGGTATTGACTTACCTTGTGCCAATGGCAATTGCGTATGCAATAGTCGAGGGCTGCCTATGTTGGATGCACACAGTTGACTACCTATACATGACAATTTACAGGTAGTCTTGTGTATGTTCCATCCATTTTTACTGTGTGTGCAGGTAGAGAAAGGTGTCGGTCCCTAGGTGCCTACACTGTCAGTGTGTGTGCTATTCGTTCCCTCTTTGCCAAGGCACGGGCATACTGGGCATGCCTCCATCTGCCTACTGGGGCTGGCTCATGGTGTTTGTGGTCTGAGTACCTCTGTGCCTGTGGGGCCCTTGGCAATGGTGGTGGGCTGTGAGGGCCTTCACCATTCTGTCCCTGCTGCAGCTGTTTCCGCAGGACCATATTGTGTAGCATGGCACACAATATAAAGATGTGGGCACATGTGCCTGGAGAGTACTGCAAGGCTCCACCAGATATATCCAAGCAATGGAACCGTGATTTCAGCATCCCAAACACACGCTCTATGATGATTCTGGTTTGTGCGTGTGCTTCATTATGGCTTTCTTGTATGGGTGTGTGTGCATGTCTGATGGGAGTCATCATCCACAGTTCCAGTGCATAGCCAGCATCCCCCACCAGGTGGCCATTTGGGATGTCCCCCCTGGCAAATAACTGATATAACTGTGAGGCATGACAGATGTGGGAGTCATGATAGCTTCCAGGGCTGCCAGCACACACATCCATGATAATGCCCTGGGCATTGCACATGACCTAGCAGTTGATGGAGGGGTATCCCTTGTGGTTTATGTAGCGCCTACCCTGTTCACCGGGTGGTGACTTGATGTGCATGCGTGTGCAGTCTATTGCACCCAGTACCTCCAGATATTCTGCTACATGGTGGAAGAGACGCATATTGCTGGCCAACACCTCCTGCTTTCGGGGGAAGTATATGTGCTCATTGGCATGTGGTAACATAGCATCCAGGAACTGGTGTAGTACCCTGGATGCTGATGCCTGTGAGATCCCCATGATATCCCCAGTTGGTCTTTGAAAGGTACCTGTAGCTAGTATTCTCAGGCTTACACATACCTTCGTATCCACTGGGATGGGTTCCCCTCTGTTTGTTCTGGCTCTGAGGCATGGTCGGCACAGCTCCACAAGTTGCTGTAGGATGTCCTTGTCCACCCTGTAATGCTCTACTATCTCTAGATCATGTAGCCCCTGGTAGGTTACCCTGGGTCTGAACACTCCCCTCCTCCTCTGGTGCCTGAGGTGGTCGTGTGCATCATCCTCCACACCATCGTCAGTCTCCAACACATGCTGGTGGATCAAAGCTATGGCAGCCCCTAACATGTACATAATAAAAGTTCCCCATCTGTATACACCACTGGTGCAGAGTGTATTGGAATACACAAATGTGTGTGATGTGCTTTCACACTTTATAGTATTGTGCCATGGATGCTGCTGATGTCAGTGGGTGTGTATGAGCTATTCCAACTGCAGCGTGTCTTAATTATGGGTTTTGCAATGAGTACTGCAAGTGTGGGACCTTTACTGTGGAGATCTACTTGCCTGCCTTGATTAATCTGTTGCCCTTTAATTCACTTTTAGACCTAGATCCCCTCCCATTATCAGGCATGCATCCACCTGCCATCTTTCTTGTTTTGTAATTTCCCTACCCAGTCATGGCAAAATGTACCTTGTAGCTGATATACTGCAAATCGGCTTTGTTCTGCTTTGACACTTTACTGTTTTCTTCGCAGTACAGCCTCTCCCCTTTCCTGTTCTACTGGTAGTTGCTTGCAGCCTTGTTAGCTGCTGTCAATGACCCACTGTAGGCTCCTAGGTGTTAATTAGTTATTTGTACTCCAATTTCAATGCTGCAGCATTTCCTTATTTCTTTCCTATATCCTTCCTGTTTCAGCTGAAGTGCGTGCCGCGCATACCCATTTACTGGGTTTACGCTTGTTTTCATCTCCGTTCACATGCATACTCAGTTACCTTGTGTACTCTCAGCTAAGCATAGATATGGCCAATTTGACACACCCCTATCCTGCAGCTTTGCCTAGCTATGGGCAAACCGGTTTAGCAATGCTCCAATGTGCTTACAGCAATGGTGACACACCCCTCTCTTGATGTCATCTTTATCTAAAGGGCACACCTCGGATTAATAACGCTATGCTGTGAGGTGCATCCTTACACCAGCAGGGAATCTGCGATTCACTATTACTCCTTTCATTTGCATGACATTGCCTACTAATTCTTAGCTACTGCGCATAACACTGTCACTGCCCCTTAGCAACCCTTGCGCCATAGTATGGTGTAGCATGCCTGCCATTGACTATTATGGGGAAATCGTGATAGTGTTTCATTGCGGCTTTATTCTATATTTTTATATATTCCTTGCAATCCCCTTTGTGCACCGCTGCCCTGCGCTTCCATGTCGCGATAGTGAGACTATATATATTAAATGTTAATTTTATATTTTGTACATTTTTTTATGACAATGGCTATATATTTAGCCATTGGCATATATTAACAATATAATACATGTGTTTGGTCGGCTGTCATGGCTCCGATTTTATGTTTGCAAAAACATAAACCGTTTTCTGCAGTTTACATTTCTGCATGCTTACACTACACCTGCACCACTTTCTGAATCACTGCAGACCTTCATTTGCATGCTATATTGCTGCACATGGAGTAATTAGCATACAAGGCTCGGGAGTTGTGCGGGCGTAGCATACGCAGGTAGCGCACGTGGAAACAGCTTGTACCTGAATCGCTCGGCGGCCATATTTGGTGTTAGAATGCCGACGCTACGCCTGCACATGGCGCAAACTTCATGAATCCCCAGGAATATATATTCTGTGATGTTTCAATGTATTTGGTCTGGCTGAATGATTTGCAAACAGTCACATGACACAGTCAATGAGGAAGAGTTAATTGACTACTTGAAAACACATGTTCTCTGCTCATTTAGCTGGGCCATTATTCTGCACTACCAAATAACTCTTGTGTAGTCCTGCATATATTTAAACAGTTGGTGAAATGCTGTGCCTATTTTAGTATAATTTAATTACTTACTTTTACTTAAGCAAACGGGACCAATATAGCTGCTCTCCCAGTTTTGTGACAGCAGTATTCTAAATCAACAGTAGGGGGCTCTACTATTGCAGATTACTTTTCTACTGTATAATGCTCTTTGCAGATCCATAGTACAAAAGTTTAAACAAGGTACAGAGGTAGAGTGACTTCAGAACACCGCACCCTATCTTAAAGTGAATTTGCAGGTTGCTTTCTCAATATGACAGGCATGAAAATTCCTACTAACAAGAGCAGGCATGTTTCAGCAGAACCATTTGGTACAGCAGTACAAGAAAATGTAAACATTTCATTCAGACATTTGGAGTCTGTGCAAGAGATTTCCGGTATGTGAAGCTGAAGAACTCTATCTAAATCATAAAAAAGGGTATATTAGCAATTTCTAAGACATAATTAAAACCACACATACCTTTTTCTTTATACTTTAAGCCTACTATTCAACTATATCCATAGGCTTCACCAGGGAATCACAACCAAAGGCTACTTAATAATCCCTTTCAAAAAGAAGCGACATGAGGCCCTAAATGGCATCTGTTGTTGCACAGTTAACATGCATACTGAATTTTAACTAAAATCTTCAATGTCATGCAGTTAGAATTCTGATTAGGGAAATGTGCACATCCCCTTCCTCCTAGTTCACCAAACATACCCTGTGCTTACTTGTATTGCTAACTTATGTCCACAGAAAAGATATATAACTATAACCAATGGCTTAACCACATGGGGACAGAGCTGATGCCTGCTAAATGTCATGGCTAGCAACAAGTCACCCAATCAGATCTAAGGGAATTCGTCAAACCACTCACTGCTTGACGGGAAGTTGACTAAATGCCTAAGTGTGTTAAGGAAGTTACTGTGGTGGACTCCGTGTTTAGCAATAATTGTTTTTTATTTGCTATTTTGTCGAGAGGAAAGATCATACCTACTTAAGTGCACCTGTGTTTGATGAAATTCATAAAGGAAAACTGCAACTTTGTATTGAAAAGCATACATCTTCATCATATCTTGATATTGTGTGCACAATTAATGCTATTAGACTCAGTCTACCTTTTTATAATATTTTAATTTCTTATACTCCCAACATGGTTGTTATGAGGACTGCCATACTGACATGACATTGTTTATCAGCCTTGTTGACTTTCTCCCAGAATAACACTTATATCCCTATAACATGAGACAATGTTGACATCAGGGATGAGTTTTTTCTTCTCTGCAGTTACAGTGAAAGTGTAGTGAGACACTGGCTTTTAAATTATGTATGAATGCAGTGTTAGTGCTCCTTTTTAACTACATTAGTCTGATAACTGTTTACTTTAGCCAGATAAAACTTTTTCTTTGTCCATTTACATTCTCTTCAGTACAAAAATGGTACAAAGCAAGTGTTGATTCCATGTTCAAAGCTGCAGTGTTTTTAAAAAATTCTGAAACCCTCCAACTCACACTCTTGCAAGTTGTAAACATTTCAGCTCAGCTTCTTCGTCAATGACTGACAGCTGCCAGTTCAAAGAGCTAGTACAGCAAATTATGACTGCTTGTAGCTTTTGATATTTGACTTTGTTCCTATATTGATAAAAGTAACATTTCACTGGGAAAAGTGAGATCATTTAACAGTTCGTTTGTGCAGTGCAACAGAATGTGTTATCTATGTTCTTCAAACAAAGCTTTCTCCAACTACTATTTCCAGAGTTGTAGCTAGTTCAATTAGTACCCAGGGTGATATACTGCAACTGGTGGCCCCCAAGTAAAACTAAGGATGAATAAAAAGTCTTCAACTTTAGTTGAGGGAAGAAAATGTTTGCAAAGGTCTTCATTTGCCCTGTTTGCACTCTGTAGTCATTTTATTCATAAGATGTAGCAAACAGCTACTGCTCTGCCACATTGCATGAATGTTACTTTTAAGCAAAGTTCCTCTTTGCTTTAAGTAGAAGTCAATGCATGAACATAAGAAATAGCTGTTACATACACATATAATAGCTTTTTGCTATCATTACACATTGACTATAATTTAAGCAGCAGTGATCACATAATTGTGGCTAAATTTATTTTGAGAGTGCTTGTACTTCCAAAGTGGGAGCAATTGTCACCTCATCAAAGCTGCCAATCATGTCTCCTAACAGCTTGTGTACAGTGTAGCTGTCCCTTTCACCCATGCCCTTGTAACAGCTCAGAGTTTCTCTTTGGAAAAGATTTCCATTTTAACTGGTTACAACACTTTGCTAACATAAGCACGACCCAGTTTCAAGATATTATACTGTGGGTGATTACCAACAATGAAAACTACAGAACTTGTGCTGTCTAGCTTATGTCATGCAGGCAGTGAAACCATTTCTTAAAAAAAATGAGAAATTAACAAAAAAATGGTGGATCATTCATTATTTGTGTCAGGAAATAAAATAGAAATAAAAACTAAGAGACATGAAACAGCATGAACAAATAACTGCATTAATTGTTAAATATGATGACAACATTATATAGCTTAGATTAGTGAACCACAGGAAATTGAGGATCTGTTAAGTGATACTCCAAAGTTTAAGTTCCCTGATATCAATATTACTGAACAAGATATAGTTGAGATTATTAAGTTACTAAAAAGAAACAAATGACCAAGACTAGCCAGGTTTATAGCCAAATTTTATTTGACTTTTAAAGAGCAGGTGGTGCCCTTTTTGTGTCAACCTTTCCAATTTATGACTATTCCTAATTGGAGCTATTCTTATTAAGGGTAATATATAATTATCGACCATGGGATGGGTAAGACCAATCTATAATCAAATGGAATAGGGTAGTTTGAGCACAAAAATAGAAACTGGCTAGGATTAAAATTGCCCACAAGGGTAGCTAGCCTAATACTTATGAGAATTCCCTTTTCAATGCGAGAAGCTAAAATTGTTTTAATAAAAAATAATTGTACAGAGGGAACATCTACTGATCATTTCTTTCTAATATCTATTTTGAATTTAGTTTATTGTATAATTACCAGGTCTAATTAATTTTGGTTCATTAATAAATTAATTTGTTATTCAAATAATATTTTAATTGATTCTCATTTCAGGTTTTGCTGTGTAAGAATTATGACTGGTCTTCCCAAATGTCACTGTGGAGGCAACAATCGACAAAATAACACACTGGTCACTGAGGTTAACAAGTTAATACAAGGCATTCTCCTAAATAACAAAATGTTTGCTTAATATAACATTGATTTGGTTAAAGCTGATACTACAAAAGCTTTTGAATATTTAAATAGATATTTTAGATGGAGGTCCCTTGAATGTCATGGCTTATCATGCAATATTATGTCAATTATTAAAAACTTTTATAATGAAACGTTTGCATATTTTATAATCAATGGTAAGAATTCACCAAGAATTTATATCAAAATTGGTGTGAGAATGGGATATCTGTTGTCATCTATTCTTTTTGTTTTGACTTTGAACCCTTTATTATTTCAAATCCATGCTTTAATAACTAACTGGATATATGACAAACATTGTAAATGTCAATAATATTGCTTATGCAGATAATTTAATTAAGCAATAACTGATGACATGGTGTGGTATATTGAAGATTTACCCACAGTTGGTGTGGTTTAATCACAAGGGTGAAGCCCGAGTGATTAAATGAAGCCAACTGTGGGTAAATTTCAATATACCACAACCACGGAGTTGGTTATTACTATTATGCAATGACATTATTTAAGAAAAAAATACTTACTATTCTTAAATAATGTCTTTGTATAACGGCGCATTGCTGTTCTTCCGCTGGTGGTGGTATAATACTTCCTTGTGTTGATGTACTGCGCATGCATATGGGACTTGCGTTCCTATGGGTTCACTGTGTAATCCCAAAATACTGTTTGTGTCTTTTAGCTTTTCCTGGTTAGGGGTCGCAATCCCAAATTTCAGTATTTCGAAATTACATAGCCGAACACACCAAACACCGAAACCCTACAACCGCGAAATTCAAAATCCCGACAGTATACTACAGATACAGCACACACAAACACATACACACAACCCCCCCAACTCAAATATAATATCCTACACTACAGATAAGCAGGGGGGCAAGCCCCTTGCACCCCCCCATGTAGGGGGCTATGCCCACATACCCCATTACTTATATATACTAACTCTGAGATTGCACAATCAGGCACACACAGATAACTCACTCCCACACATTGTACACACCCTTACACACACACATCACAGTCAAAACACACACTTACATTCACTAAAGCTCCTAACCAACACACATGCACATACATACATGAATACATACCCAAATTCACATCTTACCATTCACACACCCCAACACCAGAAGTGCTAATTCAAAATCTCCATACTTCGGGATTTTGAATTTCGTGCTTCTGGTTTAATGGTATTCCAAGACTTCACTATTATAATTTTGAAATACTGAAATTTGTGATTTTAGTATTTTGAAATTAAATAGGGAACCCATTCCTATGCATACCCAGTACATCAATGCTTTGAAATGGAAGCAATGGAGAAAAAAAAGTCTCCTTTGTTTCGTTTTTTTTCTTTTTTTTTATTTATTAAAAAAAGGTTTTGAACGCTTTATACCAACAGAAAAAAGTCCGGGCAACCGGACCTTTTCCCGTTGGTATATTGTGGGATTTACAACAGGCACGCTGGCCAATCAGCATGCCTGTTTTGGAATATTAATGGGGCGTCATTGTATAATAATAATGAACATAGCTTATTCCTGAGATATTAATAGATAATGTATGATTTTTGGGAGAGAAGGTAGCCTAATTAGATTTAAAACAAATTATCAAAAATTAGATCATATGCAGCAATATGACAAAAATGTTGTTTAGGATTTTAATGGGCTCTTTCTTATTCTTACATTCCAAGACTGTACTTTTTTTAGAATAATATACTACTCTAATTTTGAAAATTCTTGTCAAGCCCCTTGCACTAGTGGCATCTGTTATAAGAAAATCATTTCTAAACTGGCATCTTTGGACAGTAAATATATTTCATTGTTAGGTAGGCTGAATATTATTAAAATGATGATTCTTCCCACATCTGCTTTTTTCTGAACTTTATTATGCCTGCCTCTTTTTCACGGTATAACAAAATAAAGAGAGTATTTGTTACATTTTATGGGGAGGTGGCTCTCCACAGATATCTTGGATGGTCAAAGCAGCTTAGCTTTTTCAGATATTTATAACTATATATGTGCTGGGGATTTTATTTATTTATTTAAATAATTTTTTTATTTATTTTAAAAACTCCCTTTTCTCTAACACTGTTGGAAAAGATTGGAACCTGCTTCCCTCTGAACTTTCATCTATTCCCTCCAAATCTCCCTTTAAAAATAAACTCAAGATATACCTCAAAACACAATGGCTGTGCCCCTGTACTAATCCTGACTAACTTTATTTCACCCCTGACTTTACTTCACATCTGCAATTTCTCATTTTCTATGTCAAAATCAGCATCTACTGACCTGTAACTCCTTCTAAATATCTACTTTTCATCTTATTTTCCTATATCCCTACTCTTTGTATATGTTATTGTATTCTCCATGTATGTCATGACCTACAATTCTTTTTGTTATTCCATAACCTTTGTACTATCTACTTTACATGTAGTTCATTAATGTTTTTTTTACTTATTATCATTAGAGATTAGAATTTTTGGAGCTTATCTCCCCGGGCCTCTACTGAAAATGGACATATATCCAGCTAGACTAGCCCGGTCAACAAATGTAAAATAAAATAAATAAAAAATAAATTTATTTAATATTCAATATAGCGATAAAATGTTTTACAAACTATTTAACCATTTCATTTACTCCACGTAATAGATGTCTAATATGAATGCTATATGATCAGTCTGAATGTGCTTCATCAATTTAGTTAATGCCTAATGCAAATATTGTTTTGTATATTGCCAGCAGTAGTGTTCTTCCTTAGGAGTTACATAAAAGCAAGGATTTTTCCCTTTCATTCAATATGATATTGATAGATGTGTTTCCCTTTCTTGGAATGAATTCATTAATAGTGAACAAAAGTTTGCTGGATGGATTAAAGTTCTGTATGAGAAAGTTTTTTTTTTTTCCTTTTTATGAAACCTGATTATTTAGCTTGTAAATTTTCTCTGACTGTTTGAAATTAACATCTTTCTCTGGTATGTAAGTTAGTACTTACTATACCTAAGGATTTGGTTTTCCCTGGAAAATCTAAATGGGAAAATTCTTGTGGACTAATTTTAATATAAAATGCTGATTAATAAATATGAAGGCAGCTGTATATATTCATAAATCTGTGTGTAGTGAATCTATACATTTTCAAATATTTTGCTGTATATTTTATTCTCAAAATAGGTCATGTTTAATACATAATCCTGTCAATGATCATTGTTAGCATTTTTAATGCTTCTAATGCTAATTTATGGCATTGTTGGTGGCCCTGTCCACAAGTTTATGAATGTTGGGTAAGATCCCATAGATGGATTCAAATAGTGTTGAACAAGGATATATCCCTATTAACTAAGGTGTCATTATTAGACATGATAGATGACCTTATGAATATAATAAAAATGAAAAGTGTGTTTATATGTAAGTACTAAAAAAATGAGCATCCTGATACTCATCTGGCAACAAATAAATCATCTCTTTGATACAGAAGAAAATGTCTAACCTTTACCACACTGTTTATGATGGGAAGCAGACCCCTCAGCAAATAGTTACATTGTTCAGAGTTCTGTCTGACTCTAACTTCCTTCTTTCCTGGAAGATGCCACAGGCCAGCTTTCTTACATGAATATGACTTGGGAGCATCACACTCAATATGGAAGGGAATACAGAGTGGTGTATGTCATGCATGAGTCTGGTCCCTCAGCAGCAACTATAAAGTTGACCTCTTGGCTCCATGTAAATGTGTAGGCCACTGGTAAGAATTACATCACTCCAGTATCACACCAGGAATGCTGTCCCATGGTCACCTGGTGAAATGAAAACTGTGCACTGATAAGCCACATGAGTGGCACATACATAAATTGATCTGATATCCACTGTTGGCATGTATGTTTTCAAATGTCAGGAAGAGAAGAAAAGCTGTCCTCGGATGATGAACCATGCATTTATAGTGAATATATACTAATAAGTGAATCCAAAATCACAGATCTCAAAGATACATCTAAAGACCTTAACAGTTATGTGTATGGAAGGTGTTTGTGTGATGGAGGTTTAACTGTGTATACAGTAGGTGTTAAAGCATGTTGTACAGAGTGACAGATGGCAATATAAATACAGACCACAAATGTTATGGAGTTTGTTGCATAATTGAAAATATTGAGCGCTTTGTGGAAGTGGTATGAGTGATATGACTGCTTTGCTACCTACCATACCTTCTGGGGCTTTAACACTGACACTGTTACAAGCGTTTGCCCATTTCTGACTGCACTGGTGACCTTGGAGTGAGATACGTTTTTGCATAAGTATATTGTAACAGGAAAAATGGGGTAGGGCATGTTCCCTGCATGTGAATGTATGGTTTTGTTGCATTTGTGAGCGTGTGTGTGTGTGTGTGTGTGTGTGTGTGTGTGTGTGTGTGTGTGTGTGCGCGCTTGCGTGTGCGTGTGTGTGTGTTTGAATATGTCTGCTGTGCCAGCACAGCACGTGGACAAAACATATGAGTTTGGAATAATTATTTTGATAAAAAACAAAAGGAAAATATACATTGCTGAAGCAGTAGAATATATCTCTGTTGTACACTGGATAGCAGTGGTGTCTCTAAAACCTAAGCATTTATTTATTTTACAGCAATCTGAAGGTGGGGGATGCCATCAAACTCATATCTCTGTGCTATAAACAGAGCCCATAGATCATGAAACAATACTTGATTTAGTAAACAATATTTAGGGAAGGAACACTAGAGATAAACCTGTATATAAATATGCTATACATGCCAAGAACGATACATTACCGGAATACACGCAATACATTTTTACACAGCACATGTGGGCATGAATAAATCCTAGTGTAACCCACATATAGACAGGAGTGGCTGGTGACTGCAAATCAAATGGGGGGGGGCTGCAGGAGACAGTTGAATGGGTGCGGCCAATAGGAAGGTGTACGGCCAACTAGAAAGGGGTAGAGCTATGCTCAAAACCGCAAAAAAATGGAACTTTAATTAAATATGCTGCCCTGGGTGCCAACTCATCATTATGAGAGTCCAATCAAGACAAAATGAAGTGTAGAAGAAAAAATATTTCAATGCATTGGGTATATGACAGCTTACTTAATATCTAGATGGAAACAAAAAGGTTGTACAACAGAAGTTAGAAACTGTTGCAAAAGAGAGTAAAATGCCATGAGTAGAGGAGCTCCCTGGTCAGCCTCAATAAGAAGTTGAAATCCCTAATAAGATCCTCAAAAGCTAGCTATAAAAACAAAATTGCCACTGATTCTAAGGGCAACTACAAAGCATTCTATAGCTATGTCAAAAATCTCAATGGCAACACCCAGATCTGCTCTGAGTTACAGCACAACAGCATGAAAATTAAAGAACCAACTGATATTGCCAACATCCTCTCACCCCCTAAAGGGCCCATGTCTATACAGGAAGAATCACATCTATGCAGGTAAAAGCTGCACTCTCTAAAGCCAGAAACACAGCATCCATGGGACCAGACATCCCAGGCTGCATTTTACACTAACTTCAGAATGAACTGGCTCCCCACCTAAGCACCATGTTTAATCATAGTCTCACATCAGGCTTTGTGCCCACTGAATGGTGCACAGCAACAGTTATCCCCCTCCACAAAGGGGGAGCCACCACTGATCCTGGGAACTATCGCCCTATTAGCCTGATGAGCCTGGTCTGCAAGGCCATGGAACGTATTATCATGGAACTCTTAAACAAAGACATTGGTAACCTCCAAACTCTGGACCCCACCCAGTTCAGGTTTGTGAAAGGCAAATCATGCCTTCTGAACCTAATTGACTTCTTTGAGGCAGCGACCAAAGCCGTGGACGAGGTGGTTCACACAGCCTATCTTGACCTTGCTAAGGCTTTCAACACCATCCCCCATTCTTGAATTATAGCTAAACTCACTAAATTAGGGCTAAGTTCCTACATCACAAGATGGGTTGCCAACTCACTCACTGACAGAACCCACACTGTAAAAGTTGCAGATTCCAAATCTGACTTTAAACCAGTGACAAGTGGAATACCACAGGGTTCAGTCCTGGGACCTCTCCTGTTTGGTATCTACTTCTCTGAAATACAGGCTAATACAGAAGGCCTCTGGCTAACGAAGTTCACAGATGACTGCAAACTAGGAGCCCTAGTTGAGACCCAAATGATGTGGACATCCTACAGAAGGGCCTCACTGAGAAGACAGATGCCTGGTGTCAGAGGCATGGCTTCAAGCTCAATGCCAAAAAGTGCATTGTCATCCCCTGTACCCATGAACTACCACATAAATGGCAGTCTACTTAACACCGAATGTGTGATAAACAACCTTGGGACCCAGGTGGACAGTAGTCTCTCCTTTGATAATCATATCGCCACAGTAGTCAGGAAATCCTTCTATGTGGCACACCTCATCACAAAAGGGTTCTCATCCAGGAAAAAAAGAGGTTATTGTTCCCCTTTACTCGGCACTCATTAGACCCATTATAGAGTACAATACCCCTTTTGGAATGTACCTCACAAGACATCTGCAGCAGCTGGAAAGGCCACAGAAGTACCTCACAAAGAGGATTACTGGCCTCAAACAGACGCCCTACACTGACCATCTCAAAAAACTCCAACTTTACTCTATAGCATATCACCTACTTCGAGGAAATCTCTGCCTAACATATAAAGCTATGTTTAACCCAGAGCTGTTGGACATGCTACACCTAAAGAAATCCCAATCCCTCTGAGCTGCACACTCTAGGGACCTAAACCTTGTCACCACAATAAACAGGACATGCTGGAGGGATAAATTCCTGTCCTAGAGACTTCCTGTACTCTGGAAAAAGCTACCCATCTATGTTAAGCAAAGTTCCTCATTAGCACTCTTCAAGAAAAATCTTGATGAGTGGATGGGAAATACACCCCGGGGATCACTTCTGTGGCTGTGCTCGACAGGGGCACAGGAAATTAACTTTCTTAAGTGGCGTAAGCCAGGGAACCTTGTTGGCTAGGCTTACTTGGGCCCTTGGGCTGATAGCCTAGTACCTACCTATGAACCTATGAACATTTAAAAAAATTAATTACTTTTTAAACACATTACTGGAATGCTAGTCAAAATCAAGTATAAAAGAAAACAAGCAGCACTCAACTCAAACCACTTCTCCTTGCACTGCAGTTCTAATTATAATTTATATTCAGCTTTATAAAAGTACCGAGTAACATGCTGAAAGTAGCAATCTCTGTGGTACCCCAATTTATAAAAATGTTTCTTATCCAAAAAAGACCTGCTGCCTGACAACAACTATCTATTTGTTTCTTGGGGAAAACATTATTAAAGTAAAAAATGAACAGAAAACAAGAAACAAGCTCAAGATAAATTGCTTAAAGGATTACTGCACAGGTTATGGACCACATATTATAGATTGGCATTCTGTTTAGTTTACGGGTAAAGCCTGCAAAGATGACTGCAAGTCTCCAACAAATGTAATGAGCTTCTGAAAATACTGTAATCCTGTCGTTTATTACAAATACTGTCATATGCATTCAATGCCTAAGGGTTATACACTATCTAGTTATGTAAATATTCTCTGCATGGCAACAACAAAAAAACTTTCAATACTGGTAATTCTTTAACAGTATGCTTATTAAAGCTTACTTGCATCTTACAATTTCAGACAAGCTTAACTGATGATTATTAAAGCATTGCTACTTAAACACAGAGCAACAGGCACTGCAACAACATGCATTTTCTGAATAATGAGAACCATAAATCAACAGTATAAAAATATGACAGAAAACCAGAACATTCTGCAAAATCAGGGACAGATGAAAAGCCACTGTAGTACTTGTGTCTACTTTGGATGGGGGGATACTCTGCACACTTACACTGCATATCTGCTCCTTGCCTTGCTTGCACACATCCAGAGTCACTACATGGGGGTGCAGGATGTAACAAGTATGTCACAATTTGAAATGTTTCTGGCTGACTGTGATGACCCTGACACATTTGTCATACCTCTCAACCTCAGAGCAAGAAATCTGGACAAATCCATAAACAGAATTGGGACAAAGGCCCAAAAAATAAGGACAAATTTTAAATATTGCTCTTATAAATTTAGAAAGATAGTAGAATAGTAGGTCTTGCATTCGTATGAATTTTCTGAAGGGTATGAAATCGGAAACTCAAATGTCTGTCATTATTTTCTAAATTCAATATTTAATGATTTGCCACTAATTTGCCAGAAAACCACAATTTTATGAGAAATGGACCAACAATGGGATGCAAAAATATAAAATAGCCACACAATACAGCTGGGAACCTGTCAAAGAAGGGACACTTTTTTAATATTAGTACTGTTAAGTTGAGCAGCTGACAAAATAAGAGAATCTACATGCATTTCTGAAATAAATGTAATCTATAGCTCTGATCATTACAATTATTTATTAATTGTAAACCCTCCACATTTTCTTCCAAAATTTCCATTTTGCAGTGGGATTATTAGGGGGAGAGCAACATTTTGAGCCAAAGTCGGGGACAGTTGAGAGGTTTGGATATAACTAATTTTATAAAGCGATTTATTTGCGTGTACCTCTCAACCTCTTAATGTTGGAAATTTGGACAGGCCAAATATTTTTGGGGGAAATATAGACAGTAACAAAAATTGCTCTTGTGTAAACATAGACATTTGACAGAATAACAGGACTTGCTTTAGCATGCATTTTTCTGAAGGGTATGAAGTCTGAAACTCAATGTCTGTCATTTTTTAGTGACTTTATTCCTAAATGATTTGCCAAAAAAACATAAATTTTATGAGGAACAAACCAAAAATAAGAAGCAAAAATCTATTCATTCTGCAAAAATCTGGACAGTGGAAACATATAGTTCAGCTGGGGCTGTCTTTGTGTTTGCTCCCCTTCCCCCCTCACAAAATCATGGTTGAATGGGGCCACCCCCTGCAGCCATTCCAATGTCCCATTACTTGGCTATTTCACGCCATTTACCATAAACACTGTAATGTGTATACTGCTTTACTTCTACTATGATTTGGATTTCATTTAAAAGTTTTATTTTACATTTTACAGCACAAACACTAACAGACATCTGCTAAACAAAACAATGCAGTCTCACAATGAAAACAGACTTAGCATTAAAACGTCTCTGCCCTTGAAACTCACATTAATTAAAACAGCATTGAAACCCACATTCAAAGAAAATGCAAATGGCCAGTGGCAGATAAAGATTAACTTTGGGCTGTTTTCAAATCCTAGGCCCCTTGCACATGAAACATATATGCGTTCTTTGGGGTCTACCTGATAACACCGACACGCCAAAACACCGACAACGAAATAACCAACACGACAAAACCGAAAGTTCAAAAACACAAAACTTCACAAGCCTGACAAACCGCAATCCCAACAATCAACAAAACAAATAACTTTGCCAAAAAACACACACACACGACACAAGCACACCAAAAACATTACAAACCTACACTAAACCTTACATACATAACTCTATATGCACTAACCTTAACCCAAACCCTAACCCTAAGGTCTGTCACTATCGCACACTTACCTTACCTGCACCCTAACCCTAACTCACTTAATCCACCTTTAACCCTTATCACTATCGCACACTTACCTTACCCGCACCCTAACCCTAACTCACTTAACCCGCCCCTAAACCTAATGTCCGTCACTATCGCACACTTACCTCACCCGCACCCTACCCTAATGTCCGTCACTATCACACACTTACCTTACTCACACCCTGACCCTAACATCCATCCCTATCGCACACTTACCTTAACATGTTGGTGTTTTCAGTGTCGAGATTCTCAACTGTTGGTCTTCCCTGTTGTCGATCTTCCGGTGTCGGTTATCTCATTGTCGTTCTTCTCAGCTTTCGGCATAATCAGGTAGACCCATTCTTTGATACACCATCCTGATTGTATTGCATTATATTCCTTGTACAATACAGTACAGTTGTTAGAGGGTGTTTGAAATTTATTGTTTTGAACATTTTTCCAGTAAACAATGAAACAAAATGCATGCACCAGTAATGACAAATCTGCCCAATTCAGAACATTTCCATCATAAAAGTATACTCAAACTTCTACAATTGACCATTATCAGTAAATATGCACAATCTCTGCAAAAGTAAAAGTCATATAAATAATTCCACATTAAAGAGATCTGTAACTAATGAAGAGGTTGCTGCTAGCAAACAATTTTATATTTCATTGTTTCATCTCCAAATAAAATGCATGTTGGCCTTGAGGAATAAATTGTCTATGTTACATAAAAAAAGACATGCTAGTAATATTGGCATAGGGAATGGATGGCAAATTAATAACAGGTTGATAGTTACTAGGTATCTCCACCAAAGAGGAGATTCCCAGGACTGCAGCATCCATCCCCTTTAAAAGTACAACACAGTACTGTATCAGCAGTGCATCTACATACTGTGGTAGTAGAACCCACAGCCTTCTGCATCAAAAGCAAGTACACTACCTGTTGTGCTATTAACAAGCCAAGCAGACTCAGCATAAGCAGTACTAAACTTCTCTTCCCCTGAAGCTCTTAGCTCCTTGTAAAATACACTCGACACTCAACTGTATCTCTCAACTTTGCAGCATAGGAGCACAAGAAATCTGGAAAAAGCCAAAATGTATGGGGGGGTGGGCAACACAGGGACATATTTTAAACATTGCTTATATAACCTTGGAAAGTTGCTAGAATAAAATGCTGTGCTACCGCCATGCATTTCACTGCCAAGTCTTAAACCCAGGACCCTGTGGAATACAGTCAGAGCAACAAACCACTATGCCAAATTAGCTGTTTCTTAAAAGATAGGAGGACTGAAACTTAAATGGCTATCATTAAGTGAATTCAGTTCTCACCATAGCTCTCAACGTCTTAGCACAAAACATCTGGACAAAGCCAATAATGGGGGAATACAGCCCCCAAACATATTCAGTGAATTCAGTTCTCACCATAGCTGCCAACCTCTTAGCACAAAAAACCCTGCACAAAGTCAATAATGGGGGAATACAGCCCCCAAACATATTCAGTGAATTCAGTTCTCACCATAGCTGTCAACCTCTTAGCACAAAAAACCTGCACAAAGCCAGTAATAGGGGAATACAGCCCGGAAAATAGGGACACATTTCAAATATTGATCTTATAAACTTAGAAAATTGCTAGAATAAAATGTTTCGTATTGCCATGTACTTTCTGAAGAATATGAAGTCTGAAATTCAAATGTCTGTCATTATTTAGTGAATTCAAAATCCAGAAAACTACAGATTTTATGCTGAACAGAACAGAACAAAAATATGAGGCAAAAATCTGAATGTTTTTCACAAGTGGTGGTGGGTAGGGAATTCAGGCTCTTGCTACCTACACCTAAGGTTGAGGATTTGAGCCTGAGTTACTCTCTCAAGCCAAAAAAGAAAACAGCTTCACAGCACCAAGTTATAAAAGTTTAATAACTATCATATACCAAAACAAAGCTTTCGGACAAAGTCCTTCATCAGTGTTACAATATAATTTTCACATGTATACAATTTATATCATCCAAGAGTTATCACGACACAACCCAACCTATCAAAAAATAATTAGTCAATAGTCATTAAGATTTAAAATCACATACATATATATTCATTCTCATAAAAAAGAGAAATAAAAAATAAAAAATAAAACATATATATTTTTTATTTCTATCAATATCTGATACATTGCTGTCTATGCTTTAAAATTGGTTTAAGATAAACTTGTTTATTAATTCCTGGTGGAGAATCTGTATGAAGACGAATAATCCAGTCATATTCCTTTGTTTCCAGCTTAGTGTTAATATCACCCCTTCTCAAGCTGGGTTCCATAACATCTATAACCCTAAATAAAAAGCTATGTGCAGCTCCATTGTCATTTATATGTTTAGCTAAAGCATTTGTCGTCACACCTCTCCTGATGTCTGATTTATGCTCAATAATTCTATTCTTAAGTTTTCAGGTAGATTTTCCTACATAAAATGATGTGCATAATTTACATGTAGCTAAAAAAAACTACTAATGATGTATTACATGTTGCCAAACATTTGAAATCCTCAATTGGCTTACTGCTCCTACTGCATGTCATAGTATATCTCAAACATCCAGATGCATCACTATTTCATTCCCTATTAAATCTATAACCATGATTTGAAAAATATGGTTGAACTTTATTCCCTCTCTGCCCCATCACATCCTCTCTAAGGGTTGTAAAGAGTCAATATATGAGAGCTAATAGGCTTAATACTGATGATAGTATATGTACTAAGCAGACGGTGGATATGACTCATGAATTTAATAAGAGGGGATACGATGTAACTCAATTAACTAACCTTATAGAGGATATGATGGGACAGAGAGGGAATAAAGTTCAACCATATTTTTCAAATGATGGTTATAGATTTAATAGGGAATGAAATAATGATGCATCTGGATGTTTGAGATATACTATGACATACAGTAGGAGCAGTAAGCCAATTGAGGATATTATAAGAAGGAATTGAAGTATATTAAGAGCTTTACCCGGCCTAAATCATATTATCCTGGAGAGACTCCTTTTCACATATAAGAATTGTAGCAATCTCAAACAATGTTTATGTTATAAGAATTTTTCCTTAAATAAGAAAACATCCTCTACCGCTAATAGAAAAGGTACATTTTCATGCTTTAACTGCTCCTGTTGTTCTGATATATGCTCTTCTAAAGTCTTTACCCATCCTGTAACTAAGAAAAAGTTTTACTTCAAATGTTGGGCAACATGTAATACATCATTAGTAGTTTATTTAGCTACATGTAAATTACGCACATCATTTTATGTAGAATATTCTACCCCAAAACTTAAGAATAGAATTATTGACCCTAAATCAGACATCAGGAGAGGTGTGTTGACAAATGCTTTGGCTAAACATATAAATGACAATGGATCTGTACATAGCTTTTTATTTAGGGTTATAGATGTTATGGAACCCAGCTTGAGAAGGTTTGATATTAACACTAAACTAGAAACAAAGGAATATGACTGGATTATTCGTCTTCATGCAGATTCTCCACCAGGAATTAATAAACAAGTTTCCCTTAAACCAATTTTAAAGCATAGACAGCAATGTATCAGATCTTGATAGAAATAGAAAAATATATATATGTTTTATTTTTTATTTTTTATTTCTCTTTTTTATGAGAATAAATATAAAAGTATGTGATTTTAAATCTTAATGACTATTGACTAATTATTTTTTGATAGGTTGGGTTGTGTCATGTGATAACTCATGGATGATATAAATTGTATACATGTGAAAATAATATTGTAACACTGATTAAGGACTTTGCCCAAAAGCTTTATTTTGGTATATGATAGTTATTAAACTTTTATAACTTGGTGCTGTGAAGCTGTTTTCCTTTTTGGATATTTGCTGGTTTACAAGATTCACTTTATTACAGTGGTGTTTGTTTTCTTTGACTTACTCTCTCAAGCCTCCGGTTATAGTTAACTGGGGCATTTCACACACACACACACACACACACACACACACACACACACACACACACACACACACACACACACACACACACACCAGTACCTGAGTGAATCCAAACGTTTGCTTCTTGGCACTAGAATAAATTCAAAGTCCACAGAATAAATAAACCAGTTTCAGTTCCCCCGAGTTCAAATTTCAGCTCCAGTTCAAATTGCAGTAGCAGTTCCTGTTTCTAGATGCTGGAATGTGCCAAACATGCGTGGCACATTCCGAGCATGCACAGACTGCAGACTTTACAGTTCAATCCCCTTGCATTCTATGTGGTTGTAACCGCATAGACTTTTGGGGGCATTTGTAGACTGCTGCCTTCTTTCTGAATCCAGACTGGTTAAACAGCAGTCCGGATTCAAGTTTCTGAGCACCCGTGGAGTTCTGGGATTTTTTTTTTTATTTTGGTTTACAGCTGGGAGGCTGCAGTCCTGCAGTCCAATATCACGAGTTGCCACTGGATAGGATGTATTATTATAATTAAATTACCACAAATATTTATTCTATACATTTATTACATTTTACATTACTGCATTTATAAGTATTTTGTCTTAACTGCTTTAGAAATTTGTGTTTATTGATTAAGCATCTGCTCCCTAGTTAATGTAAACTCTGTCGCTCATCTTAGTTTACAATTGAAGATGAACAGGTGGGGTAGTTCGTTTATATGCTTTGTTGCATAGAAATGCATCAGGATGGATAGCAGCAGTACAAAATATAAACAAACTGATTAACTGACAGACTACACAGACATGCATGCTTACATCTCAACAGCTTACTACAAAATGGCAGTCGAGCTCACACATGCTCAGTATTTGTACGCCTGTGCAAGCCCATGGAAAGCTTCTTAAAGGTATGCATACATACTGATCTACACCCTCCCTCTTTAATGAATTGCCCACAATACAATGACATCTGAAAAAAAGACATGCAATTATACAGACACTGAGCAATAAACACAATGTTCATGTCCAAGTTGCTGTGTATCTGGAACATGGTCTGGAAATGTGACCTGATCTAGTGATATAGCAATTAGAACTGGGTTTAGCAACAGGGACAGTCATTGGTGAAGAAACAGTTTTAAGAGTTTCGGGATTCTTCTCAGGAACAGGGATATTTACTGGAACGACCTCTGGAACTGGAACACTGGATAACTCACTCTGAGATTTAGAGTCTTTCTCGCAGGTATGATACATTGGGCCTATATTAGCTGAATGAAAACTGAATTGCGCGAATCCAGTTTGAGCGACACCTAAAGCGCGGATATTGGAAATATCACATGAATGAACGGAGATCGCAGTGGGGAATTCTTCCCTTTACTTCAATGGAGTGTGATCTCAGAGGTGGTATATTTAAGTAGCTGGGGTGTGGGTGGTGCAGGGGGGGGGGGGGCTTGCCCCCTGCATAAAACAGTGACAGTTTTCATTTGGTAGTTTTTTCTTTTACACTTTTGAAATATGTGGTTTTCACACTTTAGGTGTCGCTCATACTGGATTGGTGCAATTCAGTTTTCGTTCAGCTAATATAGACCTGATACATCAATAAAGGCTTAGACACCAGGACCAAATGTTTCCAATTCCACCTAAACTCTACTCCTTGTGATTCTACTTGTATGATCTTGGCTCTGGACATGCACTTTTCACGACTCCAATCTGATCAAAACCTTTGGATGTCTGCATCCTCACTATCTCCCCTTCTCCTAATGGATTGAGTGGTTTTCTGAGCTTACATAATAGGACTTCTGGGATAAGTGCTTCTTTAACAGATGGGATTTTACTGATCTGTTGTTCTTGACACAATGAACCAATAGATTACAGCTATTCAGTAGTGTGGTTCTGGTTTGTCTTGACAGAAGTCTCTGTGCAGGTGAACCAAGATATTTATCATGAGGAATATTTCTGAGATTCAAGAGATTCAGGAAAATATCCCTATTGTCTTATTTTGACTTCTCTAGTATTTGTTTTGCACTTTGAACTGCAAGTTCTGCCATACCATTTGACTGTGGGTACTCAGGGCTACTTGTAACATGACTAAAGTCCCACTCTTCAGCAAATTTCTTGAACTGCTGGCTTGTAAACTGTGTACCATTGTCAGAAATAACTTTCTGTGGACTACTATGGACTGCAAAATGAGGCTTCAACTTAGTAATGACAGTACTGGATGCTAGATTGAGAAGTAGGTCAATCTTCAAACAATTAGAATAAGAGTCTTCTAACACCAAGTAATTTTGACCATTCCATTTGAAAATGTCTGTAGCTACTGTCAACCAAGGCAGTGCAGAAATCTGGTTTAGCTGAAGTGGTTCTTTCTTTTTATATGGCTTAATAGTATTACATACAGAACAAGATGAAAGTACTCTCTCAATATCCTTTGACACAGAAGGCCAAGATATTAATCCTGTTACCCTTCTTCTGGTAGAATCAATTCCTGGGTGGCCACAATGCAAGATGGTGATATACACTTGTTGCAAAGATTTTGGAACAATTTCTTTTGGACTTTTCATAATGATATCATTGTCAAACAAAATCTCATCTCTGTAAGTAAAATATGGTTGCACGTCATGAGGTAAACAAGATTGCTTTGACGGCCATCCTCAGTTGATAAAGTGGTTGAGCTTCTGAAGTATTGGATCTGAGGCTGTGTGATTTATAAGCTCATCAAAACGTGTGGAAGAAAATTTTCTCACTTCCATTACTTCAAAATTAAGTTTCTCATTTTCATGTTGTTCAGTGGTATTTCTGGGTGATCTGGATAAAGTATCACCAAGATAAAGAAGTTTGCCTTTTGTGTAGACAAGATTGAAATTATACTTTTGCAATTCCAGCATCATGTGTTGCAATCTGGCAGGAGCTGTATGCATAGCTTCCACATCTGGATAGGTGTACCATAAATATAATCATGCAGCTTTGAACATGCAAACACAATTGCCAAGAGCTCTTTCTCTATCTGCTCATATTGCATCTCAGTTTGGGTTAGAGTTCTGGATGGCTACTGGTCTACCCTCTTGAAGAATGACTGCACCACAACCAAACTTTGAAGCATCACAAGAAAGAGTAACTGGTTTGTGAACATCATAGTAGGTGAGAGTTGGTGGACTGGCAATTCTCTGTTTCAGGACATCAAATGCTCTTTGGTGTTGTTCTGACCAGGATACTTCTTTGTGTGTCAACTCTCTGAATGGTGCTGAAAGTTGGCTGAAGTCTGGAATGACCATGCCAAGAAAACATTGTAGAGCTTGAACATTGTCTGGAGTTGGCATCTCAAGAATTGATGTTTGCTTGGAAGGATCTGGTTGTAAGCCTGAACTGGTAAACAAATGACCAACATAAGTAACTTCTCCTAGCCTGAATTTGTACTTCTGAGGATTCAGCTTAAGACTCATGTCACGTGCTCTTTCCAGAACTTTCTTGAGGTTTCTGATACGCTCTGCTTCACCATTACCTCCTAATATAATATCATGTACTATAATGGCACATGGCTACCCAGAAAAAAATTTGTTCCATGGCATGTTGGAAAACTTCGCTGACAGAATGTATCCCAAATAGCATTCTCAAAAATCTGTACTTGCCAAAAGGAGTACTGAATGTGATTAGCAATGAGGAATTTCGATCAAGCAAAATTTGCCAAAATTAACTTTTTGCATCCAAGACAGAAAAAAATGTGGCATTTGCATGACAGCAGTGAGTTATTCGACTGTACACATTGGATGATGAGGTCGTTTTGGTGCTTTGTTCAAATCTCGTGGATCAATGCATGTTCTGATATCATCTGAGCTTTTCTTATGAGCTACCACATTGGAAGATATACATTCAGTAGGTTTTTCACCTGGACAAATCACACCTTGCTGCACCATTTCATCTACCTCAGCCTTGACTCTGTCCTACATAGCTACTGGAACTTTCTGGGGTGGTCTGACAACTGGACTTACTTCAGGGTCTAACTTAATGGAGTACACAACTGGGAGTTTGCCTAGTTTTTCTTTGAAAAGATCAGCATAGGTAGAAAAAATAGACTGGGCAAAATTAGAACAGTGGTCTTTTAAGCTTACATGGTGGACTTCCTTATTATATGAAAGTAGTCCCATTTTCAAACTGTCCCTGAGGCCTAATAATGACAGTACATGCTTTTTGACCACGTAAAATTGCAAGTCATAGCTGTTCCCAGCAGACTGACATAAAAGCACTACTGAACCTTCAGTTTGAATTTCTTCACCACCATAAGCAACAAGCTTCACACACTTTGCCAAATAAAGCTTCTCACCAGCACGTACTCTAGCAAATGTTTCTGTTGACATAACATTGCACTTTGAACCTGTGTCAACTTTGAGCTCTATGGGTCTCCCATTTATCTGAACAGTACAAAATACTTCATTCTTTGCCCATACAGCTACTGCATTGACTGTTTCATTAAGCACAAACACACCATTAACATAAAAAAGTAGGGTCACAGCTTTCTAATTGAGGATCTTGTCTCTTGGAATGTTCTCTTTTAATAAAATAATGTGCCTCTTTTGATTTACAAAATCTTTGGAAATTATTGCACTTTTTAAATCTATGGTATTGTTGACCAAAAGTTAAGCACTTTTCTCTTTTAGACACATGATTGCCAGCACAGTTATGACAGCTGACTATAAGGCTAGGTGAGAGAGAGCATGCTTTGAGTTTGCTGACACACCCTTCACTGAGACTGTGTGCACTGTGGAATTTGTTAGAAAGCTACAGAGTTTACCAGTTACTGTTGCAGGGTTCACAGTTGCTGCCATGTACTTGGGCCTGTTTCTCTTAACCATGTGCTGCATATTATCAACATGAACATTAGAAGATATTGGAAGCATGCATTTCTCATTTGTAAGCATATTTGTCTGCTTTTCTGTGAGTTCATATATCTGACAAATCTCAATGGCCTTTTTCAAAGTTAAATCACAGTCACAAATCAAAATCTTTCTCACAGCATCATCTTTAATACCACACACAAGTCTGTCTTTTATTAACTCATCTCTTAAATCACTAAATCTGCATGTTTTAGCTTTGTTTTGCAAGTCAGTTATATATGCTGCAAAAGTTTCCCCAGGCTTTTGATCTCTTGTATAAAATATGTGCTTTCCCATTGTAATATTCATTTGAGGGTTACACATTTCTCTAAATTTACATTTTAAGCACTCAGGGTCTTCCTTTGATTCAGCTGGTACCACTATATGATGGTTCTCCCCTCCCCGGCAAACACATCAGGTGCATACACAAATGAATGCTCTCTTTCTATGGCTTCTGAACCAGCTAAATTAAGCATAATTAATTCCTTTGTACATGCATCTTTATCAGAAAATGCACCTTGCATGAAAATATCATATTCTTGCTCAAACACTCTCCAATTCTCTGCAATATTATTATCAAATGAAAGTGGAGCTGGTCTTTGAAAGCCTTCAGCCATGCCAACTAAGTATGCTTAAACACACTGCAAATATGGCCCTTGTAATTATATACGAACATGCACACACACCATGTACTTGTAATAACATTCAAATGCACAATAAACTCTTTGAAATACTGTACATTGTGAAATATGCTTTGAAATGGCTGTATTTAGCAAAATGACTCTACTGTAATACTGTAAAACCCTGCGAACACTGTATACTTTGAATAACTTGAATAGCTTTAATTAATGTGAAAAAGCAGCACATAGAAAAAATGTGGTTGTTTCCCTTATTTTATACATTTTATGTGATTCGGACATTATTTCAAACATTTTTGTAACTATTTTGAATTTTTTATCAATGAGTTTCGGACATTTTGTTTAACTAGAAATTTGTTCTGAGCATTCTGACTGCTTTGTTTTATATTTTTTGAGTAAGAAATTATTTAAGCAAGTTTTGATACCTGAAATTCATTTCTGACCTGTTTTGCAAGCTGTACATGCAGTTGAGATGATCCATTCCTCTATATTCCTCCAACATTAATTGAGTCCCTCTTGGTTTTAATCTGGATCCCACTTCTGACACCATATCACTCATCTTGTTTTACAATTGAAGATGAACAGACAGGGTAGTTCATTTATATGCTTTAATGCATAGAAACACATCAGGATGGATATCAGGAGTGCAAAGCATAAACTGATTGACAGAATACACAGACATGCATGCTTACATCTCAACAGCTTGCTACAAAATGGCAGTCAGGCTCACACATGCTCAGTATTTATACATTTGTGCAAGCCTATGGAAAGCTTCTTAAATGTATACATACATACTGCTCTACAAATGTTATAGATGCTTTTGTAACTTTTCTTTGTGTGCTGGATAAGCCATTTTAGCTGTAGTGGCAAAACTGTATTAATATTTTTGTGATCTTTTAATTCTTGGATGTAGTAAGTTCCTTTATTCCACTGTATTTCTTTTTCACTCTCTCTCTCTCTGTTTCTTCCATTCTGCAAAATAGGCTACCCTTTTTGTTACCTGCAAACTTTCTCATAGCCTTTCCCTGTGCTTTGCCCCCTCCCAATATTAAAGGATATAAACATCCTCTACTATGGTTTAATTATCACTGCAGAAATAATATCATAACACCATTAAAATACATTTACAGCTTGTGTATTGCAATTAATATTATGGCTAGTATCTAGAAAAATGCCATTGTAAAACTTCTCCTTAAAAAAACAGTCCCTATAATCCTTCACACTTCCACCCATTTCTATCCTCCCTGTCTTAGGAAAGATTCTAAAAAAAAATTACTTGCAACTCACTCATTACATCAGCTAATACCACCTTCTCTCTCAAAAGCAGCATGGCTTTAGGTCTGGTCACAGTAAATCCACAGATATCAGGACACTCACTGACAGCATTCTTCTTGGTGTGGACAAAGGTCTAATTGCTGGAGATATTTTTATTGATTTCACCAGAGCCTTTGATCTTGTTGATCACTTGCCTGGACCATCTCAGTGAAGCAGGCATTAGTCCTGATTTAAAAAATGCTTCTAACTGCCACTTTTCAGTGAATTTCAACTCATCAATCTCTCCATCAATCCATCTACAGAAAAACATCCCAAGGATCTAGTTTAGCACCTCTCTTCTTATCTATCTATACCGACAAACTCCTTCTAGCCTTACTCCACCTTCCTTTCCTGCTTTATGCCACATGGTCCTATTCTACTCCAACTATTGTCTCTCTCTCTCTCTCTCTCTCTCTTTCTCCTCTAGTGACCTTGAACTCCAGGCTGATTTTTCATGCCCTTATGCAAGGGGTCAATGACAAACAAATATTGCTTAACTCCTCAAAAACAATACAATGCTTTTTGGTACTAGGCAAAAGTTCACTTCTATCTCCAGATCTCTATAAATCCTTGATCATCTGAATGACATTATCAAAAATGTCATTATATCCAGATAACTAGAGATTTGGTTGAACCTCTTCTTAAATTTCCATCTCCATCTGGACTACTCACACAAATTAATCAACACTCCCACTACTAAGCTAAGCTAATAGGATTTCCCTTTTTCTTTACAGACACTACTGGCTCATTTATAATATGATATCCCTCTGACTGGTGCAGCCACTAAAAGAAATGCATCCACCATTCAGTTCATCCCAAATACCATATGCAGAGTCAACACTCTCTCTCTCTCAAAAAAAATGACCACTGCTGCAAAAATCATGTAAAAAGTTAAATGAAAACTACTTTAAAACCATATTAAAAGCTAAGTGGCTCTATGTGAAACAAAGTGCTGACTTTCTACTCTTCTCTTAGCTGTTTTAACTTATCAGGAATGAGGCCTTTCCTCTGCTAGCCTCCAGAATATTCAGAAATTCACCAACACACAACCATAGAGGTCTTAACCAATCAGGTCCTCAATGTCAAACCCCAAATTTGGCATCAGTGCACAAACCATGTTGTCTCTATCCCTGGTCCCAAACTGTTTGAAACCCCTCCTTCTTTTCTTAAAGAGCATTCATCTTACCCCATTTTCTGATCAGAGCTAAAAGCAGATTATAGGACTCAAGGAAAATGCATCTGCTGTCAATATCTCTCTCTCTCTCTCTTTCTTCTTTCTCCCCGTCATTCTCTAGTTCTACACTATT
This sequence comes from Protopterus annectens, assembly GCF_019279795.1. Taxonomy (NCBI): domain Eukaryota; kingdom Metazoa; phylum Chordata; order Ceratodontiformes; family Protopteridae; genus Protopterus; species Protopterus annectens. The sequence continues at coordinate 1,040,427,370 of NC_056743.1, read as the reverse complement.
TCCCTCTACATAGCTTGATCTGATTCTTGTTTTCATTATGATTCATTCAGCGTGCCATCTCAGATATTCACTCAGTATATAATGCATGTATATGTTTTGTTTTATCACTTGCTCTGTATATAATGCCATGTACCTCCTATTTGTTGTTATATCCTCAAGCAAACTTTAATATTCACTTTGTATATAGTACATGTGTATATTGGATTTTGTCATTCAGTCTGTATACAATGCCTGTATATATTGTTCTTATACCCTCATGTCAGCTCTACTATTCACTTTGTATATAATGCATGTATATATTGTATTTTGTCATTCAACCTGTGTATACTGTCATGTATCTATTGTATTTACCCAGGCTGCGACTGAAATAGGTCCAATGGGATCAGTGCTGTAATTCAGCTAACAAATTTAAAATAAGTAAATGCATAAAAAGTGTGTTTATAATGGAATCTTTTAATTTTCTATAAATAGACTGCATGTACTTAGGTCTGAAGAAGAGTCTTACTTAATGAAAATAAGAGATAAGGAAGGTTTATTTATCAGGTTATAGTTCTCATTTTGAGAAAAGGTATACAATATCATTTTGTGTATGATGGAAACAGTAGGAATGTGGTCCTGAGGTCACATCTGGTTATTAAAGATAACATTACAATATTAGAACAAAGGTTTCTAGTACGAGAGATAATGCACTGGTATGTTACTATATGGGTGAATTATGAAAAGTGTGAAACACCACTAACGAGAAGCAGGGAATGTGGAAGAAAACCACGTCTTAACAAAAACTGGGAAGCCATAAAATGTGTATTTTAAAGTGTATAGAATAAGGGGATAAGGAATATGAAGAGGAAAAAGGTTAGTGTAAATGAATGAGGGGGCATGGAAGATGTTTATGGAAAAAATGGCATATGTGGATTGGCAGATGAAAGCAGACCAGTATGTGAGTTACTGAGGAATACCCTACATTAGGAGGACAGATGTGCAAGGAGAAAGTTTACTGGATTGGATTAAGGAGGATAAATGCCTTTTAGCTACTTTGAAGATTGGTTAAATGTAACATCTGAACTAGATGAGCTGAAGTAGGAGGGTAAGTGTTAATATGGATTTGTGGCCAAAGGAATTAGTCAAGCTACATTTTTATAACCCTATTCTATGGTTGGTGATGTGTAGCAGGGACAATCTGACAACTGTTTTGTTTCTTGATTTTAGTAAGGCTTTTTATTTATTTCTGTATATAAGACTGCTGGGGAAGCTTAAGAGGATAGGGAAGAATTTACTTCATGAGAATTTGCTCCCAAAATCTGATAGGTTCATAAGTACGTATTAGGCTAATTGGCCATGTGGGCCACTTTAATCCTAGCCAGTTCCCTGTGGTGAGACTCAGACTCTGTACGTTTTATCTGCTAGGTAAACACTTTAACCATTATGCCAACCCATAATCTCCAGTTCTTTGTTCTTTCTTTTCCAAATACTTGTGATATCCCTCCTGTGCTTTTTTTATTACTATATGTAGTATAAGCTTGTTGGTGTTATTCTATTTTGCCAGGGTCTAACTTCCTTTAATATAAAGACTTGCTTAATACTTGTATGTATTATGTAAGGCTGTTCACATGTTCTTTATATTTATTTCTTATACTTGTCCAAATGCCCATAGGTCATCATGTGGTTACCTTGTTGGGCATTATGCCTTTTCTATGTTTCCATTTGGACATATAGTCTGTAACCTGAATCAAATATCTTTATCTGTGTTGAGTGTCCTTATGGTATGCCTCCAAATCTGGAATGCCCAAACCATAGTTTTCTTTTGTCTATATTAATTGTTCTCATTGTACTCTTTCCCTTTCATTATCCTAAATACATTCTTTAATTTCCTTTTTCATATTTGTCCACATCTGACTTCTTGTTTGATGCATTTAAGACTGACCTATATAAAGAAGCAGCAGGTCTGGAACACCTTAACTGTTTGCATCTTATTATCAATATCTATAAATAAGAGTTTCCATAGTCTTAATGTACTTACAGTCTTTTAGGAACATAAGAATATACTAGACAATCAGTCTTGGAGACAATAAGATGCCTAGCCATATACACATTTAAGCAGACAAATTTAAATGTTTTAGACACCCTTTTCAATTAATAGTCCTCGCCTCCCAAATTGAGGAGGCCCATGCATGATAATCATGGTGTAAATTTATGTCACCCTATCCTGTCATCAAGACTAGTCTTAAATGTAGCCAAAACATACTTGGATAGACCTGTAATGGTAGTTAATTTCAAAGACTAAGAATACAGTGAGTTAGGAACCTATCCTTCCAGTGAGCCTTGTTTATTTGTTGGTGTAGATGTATGTCCTTAGTGCAGGCGTTTGTAGAGCTTCTGGTTTTGTTAACACTTAAGAGGTCAAATATGACTAGATCTTTCACAGCTCAAAATGCAGGACGTAGGTCACCTTTCCATGACCTCTAGGTTACTGAGTATAAGGAAAATTGTGGTCATCTCTTAGGGTACTTCAGGGAATTAAGATATTTAATATTCTAGGTTAGGATTTGTACATACCAAAAGGTGCATTGTATTCAATAGTTTTGCTAAGGAAAGATATTCCCTTGGAAATTAACTGGGCCAGATAGGAGGATTTATAGACTATGGTGGAATCATGATGGTCAAATGAGAGCGAGAGGGTGACAGTTATCCACATAAGTACCTAGGGCTCTTATGACCATATATGACTGAAGAGGACAACCAATCAAAACATATGTGGTGGGAGCAAACTTTCTACCAAATGCTACTATACTGCACTTCATTTTTTCATTTAGATTGAGATAGTTTGTGATACACTATGTATGTGCACTGTGTACATTCCAGTCCTTACTAGAGCTGTTTTGTATCAGTGGATGAGCAGATGACAATACTCAGCTTGCAGTCTTCGGTCAGCTTTGTCAACCACACTTCAGGAACATTGACTTGATTGTTCACAAAATAAATGTCAAACAGTAGAGGGTACAGAACTGATCCCTGTGGTACCCCCAGTAGTTTCGATTTTGCATTAAGAGAGAGAGAACCAGTGACTTTTACAACTTGGGATCTGTTGGATAACCAATTAGCAATCCAATGGATGGGTTCACATTATGCTTGCCAAATGTTTCTAAAATGTCAGCATGGGGGATAGTGTCAAACAACCTAGGGCAGGGTGAGATAAGCATTGTGCATAGAATGATCCTGCACACAGCCCATGTAACCTTTTCAAAGAAGCTTACTTTATTCAGGAAACAGGACCTACCCTTCATAAAACCAAACGGATTAGGATCTAGATAAGGTTAGTTGCCTATTTCTGCATAAATGAGCTGCGGGTAATGTTTCATGGCCTTCTCTGGGACTTTCTCTAATTATTATGCTGCCCACTCTCAAACCCAATCAGCTTCTTTTCAGGCATGCTGCAATAGCTAATCTTGTCCCACTATACTTCTTCTTATTTATCTTTCATCTAAATTATGACAGCCCCACCCTACAAGGGCTCCCTAGCAGAACTGAGTGACCCAATCCTGCAAGCCTCAGCACTTCAAAAATAAACTTGGATTCTAACAAAAATTACATGATCTTAGATATTTAAAACATATCCTGTAGGGAAACTTCATCTTTCTGATTCTTTAATATGGGGTCTGTGCCCCTCTGTATCATTGCGACTTACTTACTCTGAAAACTCTGTGCATTGGATTAGAGGAACTGACTAAGGTACTGCAACCTCAGACTTAGATATATTCTCCCCTAACTTTGCACTTTATTTTCCACCATTTTGAGGACTTTAATGACTTTTCTTAGAATTTTAATAGGTACCCCCCTCCCACACATGTACAAATGTACTTTTATGTTTATGGTCTACTAATTATGAAAAGCAGAAAAACACTGCCAGTCATAGGTTGATAGGTTCACAGGTTTTTACTAAGCTTATGGTCCAAATTATGTCATTGAGTAGCTTTGCCACTTTAACAAAGACTGTGGGAAATTAACATCCCTGTTAACTAGACTTTTTCAATATATCCTCCGTGAACATTTGCAATCACCCATATGCTCATCCAGACTGGTTTAAAGATTGCTAGGGAAGTTTTAAAGGCTGCAAAGGACATTTCTGAATTGTCTTCAAACAGACATTAGCCTGGTATGGAAAAAGTCTCAAGCATGTAACTTGATAATAATATCCTTCGAAATGAAAACTCTGTTATTTGGTACTTCTAAGAGAATTACAAACAGCACTTTAATATTCTTACCGGACCCCTGCAAAAGCTACAGTTTCCATGTCACCTCATATAAATATCTTAGAATATAAATAGCTATTTCCCTTGCCTTTATTACCTATACCAGTAAAAAATTGCAACAAATATTTAGCTAGCTTATGAGATCACTAGATATCTTAGACCTGAATCCTGATGTGATTTACCAAGAAAAAAATTCCCAGTGTTGGAATATGTATGCTTCATACAGTATCAGCTTATTTCAAACAACCCTGTATAAAGTCTGTCAACTCATCACATTATTGGATAGCAATCATGCTAATAATATACTTCTCAGTGCTAACTACCTTTCCTAACATTTTTTTAACTTCGTATTACAAAACCTAACACTGTGCTCAAATATCTCAAATTTTTGCATTTGTGTTTTAAAAAAAGGAAAGGAATCTTATTTATCTATATCTAAAATCATTCCATCTGTAGTAGTTATGTCCTGACTATTCATTCACATTCAGCTAAAGAGATTTTTGTAGGCAATAAAGAAGGTATTACCACTCTTTTCTCTCGTTTAGTGAAGACAGCATCTGGAGAAACAATGATGCCATAGTACCAGTTAGTAACATTTGAAGAGCTAATACGATGAGTTTCATCACTAATCTCACATCTAGTATTGGTTTGAAATAACTGTTTTACCTTTTGGCAAAAGTGGACAGCTGCTATTGTCTGTTGAACTTTTTCTGGTGTTAAATCTTTGGAAAGTATAAGTGTTTTTTGTAACTTTTAACTAATCCTTCTGCTGACTAAACTTTATTGTATTGATTAGATGCTTAAATATAAGGTCAGAATTTTTTTCTACTTTTTATAAAGAGTTGTGAATGAATAATGCTGCAGTCTTAAGTCATAAAGTCCATCGCTTGTTTCTTTAGAAGTGGTTTTGATCTCCATTGGGAGAAGTATAAACATCTCCATATGACTGCTAATCCTAGCTTCTCTATCTGAGTCCCTTTCTTCTGCATCTGGAAATGTATTACCTGCAGAGGGGTTTGCAATTGTCATTATGGATTTGTGTTAGAATGGTGCCTAATCCAACAGGATCAACATCAACTATTCCCCAAGTTTCTTCACTGGTATCAAAGTAAGCTACCAGTTTATCTGACATTAAAGAGTCTTTTAATTTTTTAGTGACTGATCATACCATACCCTAGATGGTGACTTCCTAGCTAATCTCTTAGTGTCTGTCTTTGAATGGAAACATTTTGGATGAATTTGATGCTGAAGTATGTGACAGACAAAAAGCTTCTTATTGTAGTGGGATCTCATGGATAAGCCATATCTTTCACATCTACTTTCACTGGATCAGGTTAATTTGCCTTTTGTTGAAATATAACTTTATAAAATTCTAACTTGTTTGTATTACGTTTACACAATTCATTACTTAGCATCAGCTATTTCTGAATAAGTCAATAAAATAGATTTTAACATGGAATCATGACCTGTTGGTGTCACCTCAAGCAATTATATCATCAATGAAATTCCTGACAATAGACATGCCTAGTTAATTTTCACTGAACTGGAATTTAGACTATTTCTGTAGCTGAGTTTGCAGTGACTATTAGTATTTTATACCTCTTCAGTCTTAAGTGTGTTGTAAGTCATGTCATATTTTTGTTTTCAGCATGTAATTTCATTTGATGATACGTAGATATGAGATCCAAATTTACTTTGTTTGTCACATGTGTATATATGAATATACATATGGATATGCACATAGATAGCTTTGTGTTCTCTATGTACTTTGATTTGGGAGAAATAACAGTTGAAGAAATCCAGGGTGAATGACTAGTAACTGCTTTTTATAATGGTGTCTTTTAGTTTTTGTATTTTTTTGCTTGTTTATATCTTATGCAGAATGGTACTTTTCAATGTGTTTGACAGGCGGTTTTCACATTATTATCCACGAGTAACCAGCTCAAAATTGCTTAACTTCACTGTACCTTGAACAATCTCTGAATATTTCTTCTTACAGTTGAACTGGCACTGCTCTGCGCTTATGACTGTTGTTTGAAGATGGCAGAAATTGTATAGGCTCATAGCTATTTACTAGGCTATTGATATGTGAGAATCTAAAAAAGCCTAGCCTTACATTCCATTGGTAATTTTTAACTATTTTAATTTGCATATGAATAACACAGAGACAGACCAAACAATAATATTTCGGGACAGTTACATGTTTCCCTATCCATGAGGGACAGGGGTGGTAAAATTAGGTGAATTTGTAGTTACCCATTCATTCATCCAAATAATATTTCATCAGATTAAGAGTGATTTGCTTTACATGGAGTAGAAGAGAGTTACACAAAAGTTATTCTCTGTATTACATACCTATCCCTCCAACTTGTCTTGTTTATTTTGTAAAAGAATTTAAGATCCATTGAGTGGATGTTTATGATACCACTGGACTTGTAAATGTGTAATACGTCTAACAGAATAGGATCAGTTGAAGCTCTGTGTGTAGGGTAGAGGTTGACTTTTAGTAGATGTATGATACTTTGAAGAGGGGCAAGGTTTTGAGATGTTCTGCACAGTTTTTATGATTTAGGGTTTTTATTGTTTTAGAGAGGAGACATTGTGATTATTCCATTTGTGACAAGTGTTTGAACAGGTACATACTGAAAGGAACATTTTATTCAGTGACTGGCATACTGAGGGCAATGTACTGTAGCTTGATTACACCTGTAGGCCTAGACACAATGCCTGTATTTGTAAACTGAGTAATGAAAAAGTATCTCCGTACAACTGCAGATAAATGATGGTTGAAGGCCAGTTCATTATCAACATAGGTTCCAAGATCCCTACAATTGGGATAAGTTTTTAGGGGGTGTGATGCCAATGTGATAGTTACAAGGAGATTATTGCTTGGCAAAGGATACAATTATACACCTCTTTGTATTTAGATTTCGACTATGGGTTAGAAACCAACTATTTGACTGGCTATGTCCTTTGAGTCCAAGTATGTGATATCATTTACTATTAGTGTTGCACAATGCTGAGCATTGTTTCTTGAGATTTCTAACATAGTTAAAAATGGATTTCTGGTTATCCTTTGCCTGGATAGCTATTCTTACCATGTATCTGGCTTTGGTCAATTTGATCAGGATTCAGAGTTTCCTTGTTTAGTTTAACTCTTTCAGTTGGTTTCTTCATAGAATTCATTCCACAGACTCCACCGACATCTAATGTTATGTTTACCCCCTTGCCTTTCCATCTTCTTCTTTTTGTCTTAAATGTTCTAAAAGCTGTTTTACTACTTTCACTGCTGGTTTGCTTCCATCTTCTCATGACAGTCATTTTCACCAGTAATTCAATTATCCATACCAACTCCCTCATCCTTACATCTTCAACATCCTCTTTCTGCATCCACAAAAAGTAACATATTTCTGATAATATCACCATCACCTTAGTTATCTATTTTACCACTTCAGTTAAGCATGCTCTAAATTTAGCTAAACAAGGGCATCCCTATAAGTTATGCCGCCAGTCTTCTTTTTCCTCTGCTCTTATTGTTTATCTATGTTCAGAAATTTTTCTCATTCTGCTGTATGTATGATTGGCCAAACTTTTTTTCAGTTAATCAACCTTTTATACATAATTAGCTATTAACTTCTTATCCTGATTGCTGTTTTCCTTCAAATCATTGCACCACTTTATCAATTCAGGCCATTGTTCACTGGATTTCTTTATCCAATATGTCTGCCCTGTTTCTCTCTTTAATGCATAAAGATGAGATAACTTCCTCCTGGTAATATAAAGAATTCCTTAGCTTCCTGCCATTTCATCAGTCCATTCCCATCCTATTAATGGACCCAATATTTTATCTTAGCATGTTTAATATTCCATCTGGCAGGACTTGTTTGGGATCCTTATTGCCCTGCTTATTTCCTATTGGTAAAATATCCTGCCTCCACTCTTTTAGTTGACTGGTTGAAAACAATCCATTAATTTCCTTACTAAAAGTATCTTATAGTAACTGTTTCATTTATTAATGTTTCTCCTAAGAAGATTTCTAACATATCTACGTTTCTCAAGCTCGGCATCCTTTTACACAACATTTCCTTCCATTTAGCATTGTAAGGCTGGGTCAAGCATTTCACTAGATAAGTTAGTTGCACCACTTTTAAGAACTGCCTTATAACTGTAATCCCTAGTCCCCCATGCTCCTTGCATAGTAACCATGTCCATGCTTACCCTCAGTCTACTATACACCCATGAAAATCCATCATCCAGTTTTTTATTTTGCCCAACATCTTTTGATAAGGAGGTATCCAGAACAATTGGGCTAAATATAATAGGATAAGGTTACACCACAGTATAACATGTACACTCTAATCTAAATCTAATGTGAAGAATTTCCATTTCTGAAGAGTCTACTTTATTTTATTCAATATTTCTTCAAAAGTTTCCTCCATTGGTTTTACGTGTCATAACGCCACACTCCCATTTCAGCTAACACTCCCTCTTAAATTCCATTTGTTTCCTTCCCAGTTGTCTGCTCTCCAACATATTTGTATCAGTTGTTTTAGTTTTCTTCTTATTAATTGTATATCCCAAGCATAAACCAAACAAGCCTATTGTGAGAAACACTTCTTACATCTCTTGCAGCATTCACTAGTGTCAGTATCAAATCTTCTGCTATTTTCATTTCTTTCTTTCTTTCTTTTTCCACCTGTAGCATTTCACACTTGAGTACTTAACTGCAGCTGCTAGCAGCTCCAAGTACAATGCAAAAAGCAGAGGGGAGACCAGATATAACTGTTGAATTCCACTTGGTAGAGGAATATGATTGGAAATGATAGCTGAAATCTTAACCTGAACTGTCACCTCATTTTATATCCCACTTAATAACTACATAAATTCTTTTGAAAAGAAAAAAACAAATCTCCTCCACACCACAAATTAAAATTCAACTCTACTCTATCAAATGTCTTTTCTGCATAAAATGACAGGACAGCCATAGGTTCCTTATCTTCATTTGTTTGATGAATAATCTTTTTTTCTGATAAGGTTTTTAAATGTCTCCTTCCTACCTATTAACCCACATTGATCAGTATCAATCAATTCAGGAATAAAATTTTCCAGTTGAGCAGTTATTGTGTTCATAAGCATGTTGTAATCACAATTTAATATTGTTATCAGCCAATATGAACTTGGCTTGGTTGGATCTGTTCCCTCTTTGTGCATTATTGAAATAATACCTGGACTGTTTTCATAACCAGAATCTAATTCTCTCTTTTTTGTCTTCCCATCTTATCTCTCTTTTTTCAATACATTGTTGCTGAAAACAAAATGACTATCAGCACAGGAAGATGGATTGACTACATGGGGTTCAACCTGCCCATCCTCCACAGGTAGCCTCAGTGACACCCCCACAGGCAGCACAGACAACCAGCACATCTGGAGCATAACCTATTGCTATTACCTCTACATCTTCTGTCCTATCTGCTCAATCCACCCTGGCTGCTTGTATAGTGCTATCTTCTGGGAGTCGTAGTAGTGGAGGAGGGCATTTTGTCACCCTTTAGAAGCTGACAGAGCTGGTGGAGGGCATTATGTAGAAAGACCTATGTGCCCAAATTGGCAAGATAGGAAAGGTCTTACATCATGTTGCCATAAAAATGACACATCCAGCACTGACCTCGGCAACTGACACAGGAGACTGTTATGACAGTGCTGAGAGCATACCTCTCAACCTCCCAGTGCAAGAAATCTTGACACAGTTTAAATAATGGGGGGAAGCCCCAAAAATAGGGGCAGATTTTAAATATTGCTCTTACCAACTTAGAAAGTTGCTAAAATAACAGGCTGTATATTAGCAAACATTTTTTGAAGGATATGAAGTCTGAAATGCAAATGTATATCATTATGTAGTATCATCAGTCCTCCATGATTTGCCAGAAAATTGCGAATTTTATGAGGAATTGAACAAAAATATGAGGGAAAAATTTGGACATATCCCAAACCCTGTGATGCACCATACCAAATGTTCCAAACAGCGAAGTTTTACTAAGTATAAATGTGCATTTTCACATAGGTGAAGTCAAACCATTCCTATGGCACTTGGAACTAATACTGTGTTCTCTAGATTGTGTAACTAGATAGGTAGGAGGTTTAATTATCACCATGGGGAACTGGTGTGTGCGCACTCGCACCCGTGTGTGTGTGTGTGTGTGTGTGTGTGTGTGTGTGTGTGTGTGTGTGTATAGTGGGGTCTAGTGAGAGGTAAATAACTCCTGAATGTCAACACACTGACGAGGTTATCATACCAAAAGAGTACTCACTCCCCTTCAGAGTCAGACTTCTCCTGTGGCTCTTGTAACTAATACTGCATTTTCTCAATTGTGTAACTAAATAAGTAGGAGGTTTTCGTGGGTGTGCATGGGGGGAGGGTTATCTATTGACAGGTAAGTAACACCTGAATGTCAAATGTGCTGTGTCCACTACCCCTGCTGAGAATGCATTTAACTTTGGACACAGCTCCCTCTGCACTTTATCCCACTTTTAACAGAAACACCCCCCCCCTGCAACACACTGATGAGATCATCATGTCAAAAGTGCACAGAGTGCCCTTACACCTCAGACTTCTGTGGCACTTGCAGCTAATTCTGTGTTATTTTGATTATGTAAATAGTTTGGGGGTTCAAATCCAACATTGGTTAATTAATGTAATTATGTGTACTACCATGTACAGTTATGTCATTGACAACACCACTTATGTAAACTTCCACTTAGGAGACATATTTAAATTAGCAGAGAATCACCCTAATTTGTATTACACTCAGGCAGTAACCAGTTTTGGAAACACAATGCTTACAACATCATATCAAAAATGAACTACATCACAGTGGTCACATGAGATACCCTGTAGTGCTGGCAGATGATATTGTGTTCTCTAGACTGCATAAGCATAGAAGGAGGAGGTTTGAATCCAGCAATACTTGAACTGTGTATGTGTGTGTGTGTGTGTGTGTGTGTGTGTGTGTGTGTGTGTGTGTGTGTTGTGCTGTACAGCGAAGGCTGCTAATGCATGAAATTTGTGTAGCTGTGTAGTGTTACTGTGCACTTTAACCACCTTCATACATTTTTAGAAGAACATCAATGTATGAAAGAATGGCGATATCATCCATTCAAATGTGCAGTCACAACTGTAAAACATTTTGTATGGCACATGATTCAGGCAGTGTTCTGTACCTTGTGTTCTTAAGTAGTATGTTCAAACCAGCCATTACTCCTTTCACTCAGTTGTGTCAATAATATACGTGAATGTGCAGGTAGGTAACAATGTTCTCATTCATCTATCTGTGGTGTACATGTATAAATGGGGATTCCTATTACAGTGATTTACTCTCATTTTTCACACAGAAATACTTTATTGAATAATAATGATGCCCTGGGATGACATCTGGCTTTCTCATGAGAACTATTAAAGCTTTTCTCGTGGCATGAGGACACAGTATGTCCTGTATTGTGTTCAAACCCATGAGTATCTAGACATTGTGCATGACTGTCATTCTCAGGTTACAGTGATGACTGCATTATGCATCGTGTGTATTTGAGTATAACAGAGTAGCAGGCAATGTTGTGACAGAAAGTCACATATAGCAACAGTCTTTTAAAGAAATTACAGGGAGACATATCCCTTGCAACAGTAACATGATGTCATGGCTTCAAAGACCAAAATATCTCACACTTATAGCACCACTTGTACCTTGGTGTGTTCTTTCTTCCAATGATCATGTAGCTTTTGTCATCACACTCAGGTGTTCAAAACCTACATTGTCTGACTGTAAGCATTGTGTGTCCAAATGCTGTTATGCATGAATGACATCCATAAGTGTTATAATATGTACTATTACAATAGAAGTAACTTCCCCTAGGCCTTTTATCTCATACAAATTGCAATACAATCATATGATTTAATGACTTCACATAGCTCGAGTCTCACAGCTTTGTGAAGACTTCCACTGTGATTCATGCACGTCAGTAGTCAGTGGACTTAGATAACTTGCTGTTCAGCCCAAGTAAAGGGCATCATTATACAAATGTACTGACATTACACAAACAGCACTGCATGAAGTTATTCTCAATTTTTACATTGCAAAAAGAAATATAAAGTAATCCTGCCATTGAGCAGTCGTTCTGCAAATACTTATGTGTCTAATGTATTCAGTAATGACTTATATAGCATATCTACAGAGATACAGTGTGTTTCAGTTCTGGCACAATATGGATAACAAAACAACAGGAGCAACTTTCTTGGCAGAGAAACACAGATATTGCACTGCTCACAGTTGTGTCAGCACTAACATAGTTATCTCCTTGTCATCATTCTGACAAAATCATATTCTACATGTCATCCTCAAATGTCCTTTATTACTTCATACATTGATTTCATTTATTAGTGACAAGATCCTTTGTTATGTCATGTGACAGATGCAGTCAATACACAGCTCTTTAGAGAGTGTATAGTATGATAGGCAGGGGTTTGAATCTGGTAACATCTGTTTGCAACATAACTTTTTCAGACAGGAGTGACTTAGGCAAAGGAAGTATTTATTGCACAATCATAACACAGCAACTTTAAGGCATCAACCTCCATGGTAAGGGGATCCCTACCCATTACAATGGGAAGGTGCTGTAAGCCCTTTAATAGATTCATCGTGACACACACATGGTATGCCTATCTCTGTGGTATCAAAGGTTAATAAGCATCTTTCTGTTATCTGTCCTGGCATGTGTTCAAGTCTGGTAAGATTCAAATGTTTTGACTATGTCACTGATTGTTCACAGGCATTACTTAGTTTCCAAATAAAAATGCACTGTATTACATGCTTTCCTCCAAACATTTATGCATTACTATAATTGTTTTCTTCAAACTGTACACCTTTATTAGATATGAGGGCATACATAATGTGTTTCTGTATGGCATTATGCCAGATCATCATAAAGTGTAATTGGGCCTGTGTTCAGACACTTTCTTATGTGTTTGTGTTCTTTACATGCTGTTAAGGCAGTGTTCACTGTAATGTCTTGTGAGCATGCTCAGTATAATCATGTAGTAGATACACTCCATTTACAAATGGAGACCCTGAACTATAACAATGTCATAGCAACTGTTTTGTCATTTGTTACTTGTGTATTTTGATTGCTATTATATTACTGTTTATATTGTACTAGAATGTAAAATACATGGTTGTCGAAGATGGGTCAGGGTAATATACACCCCATCTACGGTTGTCTAATGACAACAAATGGTAAAACAGCTTCATTTTTTGCTTTGCATGACACAGGTGCTGTATGGCTTATGCCTTGCTTCTACAGGATGACACGTAGGGTACTGTACTATGGTCAGCTATCACACATGCATTCCCTGTATATACATGTCATATTCAGTAATTCCACTGCATCTGAATAGCCCCTGATGTTTCCACTGTGCTTGACAACTGTTATATCAACTCAGCATGTTATCAACATTAATATCACATTTATTTCCCTATTTCTTACAATGCTGCATTGTGTTCCTCTCACATCCATCATTAGCATGCCTGCTCCTAAGTCATGTACATGGGTAAACAATTGGAAACAGAATTATTTATTATTACCATCAATATAGATGTCGTTCTTTTGAAAATGATTCTTTGTGACATCATCACGTGAATGCATTAACTGAGTATATTTATTACATTTACCCTCCCCTCATACTTATCTCTGCATTATTAATATTTTATTTTATATACACTGCGGTGGTGGTGTTGCGGTAGCGTTGTTGCCTCACAGTAAGACATTGCCCCTTTCGATTCTCAGTTAGAGCGTCTTCTGTGTGGTGACATGCATGAATGGGTGTTCCTTTGTTGAAGGTTATGCATCAGGTCTGGCAAGTCGGCATGTAAAAATCTACTATCAATCATTAGCGGACCGGAGTTCCGCTGTGGCGACCCCTAAATGGGAAAAGCCGAAAGACACAACAAAAAAATACATTCTGCAACTTTTACATCCCTTGTATCTATATTCTTATAATTCCCTTGCTCTTACTTCATATAAGCTGTCTGCAAGTGCTTACAGGCATACATTTGTCTACAATAAAGGGACTTTGCTTACTGTGTGCTTGTGATTCCCAGCATCGTTTTGAGGCCAACAACATTGTTGCTGGCCAAAAAATGGTACATGGAAACTTTAACCATAATGAGCAGCATGCATTTTTAGTGAGCGCTGCTACTCATCATGCTAACAAGCTGTAATCGTGTAGGTCTACATGACTGTTAATGAATCCCAGGGACTGTCTGAAAAATAAAGACTTGACAAAATCATTCTTCAGCTATTTGCATTCAGCCAACTATCACTCATCCAAATGTCTTTATTGCAAATGACATGGGGATGTTATAAATGCCATTTGATTTCCAGCTAATTGTAACATCATTGCTTTTAATATAGAATCATTGGAAGCATTATAGTTAATGTCAGTCTCATAGTTTCTGAAACCTTTGAATCCATTTTTACAATTCAGAGATCTGTTTAGTGGGTGGAATTCATAAAGGTGGTAAGTAATATTTGTCTGGCACAAGTGTTATTTACATTGTATGTTTGGTACACACTGTACACCTCTGGCACCGGGGTGTGACATGCAGCATTTGGTATTTATTATGCAAGCCTAGTACACACTTTGTATGTCTGGTACTGGATTATGATTAAGAATGTTAGATACACACTCTTGCTAGCTTGTAAAAAATTGTGAAAGTCGAGTAACTGGTTGAAGTTCAAAAAGACATAAACATACTGTGATATATTCAGTCCTAACATTTCTTCTTTCTCATCAATAGTCTGACCAGCAGCTGCTTGCCAGAGCAGCCTTCATCATGCAAGAGAGGCAGGAGGGAAGAAACCCAAGTATGAAATCCAATTACCTTCAGGTCAGGAATCTACAGAGAAAAGCAGTGCTATGTCTTCATCTCTGGTGACTCACTGAGGGATTTTGTATGTAGTCTAAAGCCTTCTTCTTCTGGTGACTTGACATGCTGTTGTTCACAATGGCATGTTCACTAATGTATACAGTTCTGCTCATTTGCCTAATATAGTTACTTGATTTTAATTGCCAAAGGCAGTCATACTATCCCAAGATTTCCCTGTAAGACAACACCCAGCCTCTGCTGGGTGTTAGTGTTAAATTGGGTGACACTGACTTCTTTTGCTTAGGATGGACAGGTTGCCAGTGGCCTCTATCTCTCACGTTTCCTGTCTCTCACCACTGTTGATATATCTGCTAGTTGACCCATGGCCATCTGGGCTGTTGCCTGTGCTTTAGTGGCCTCTGCCACAGAGCCCGTATCTTAGCACTAACTATACTGGCACAAATACTTATACTGATTCTTCTCTTAAACCTTAGCTATTCCTCCATTATTCAAACATGAATGTAGCATCAAGCAGAACAACTTATGTTTCAGAGAAGCTTCTCTTTGTGTTACTACCATTATATCATTAAACAGCATATTCTATCCCAAGCTTTTATATCACGTAAGTACATTTGTGTTCTACACTGCCAACAGCCATTTACATATTATGGCCTTTCCTATGTAGAATGCTAGTAGCAATGACTCAGCCTGCATTCCTTGTATAGTACACTGTGTGCTCGTCATCTTACTGGCTCAGTGCCAGTGTGGTGTGTGTGTATTGCTGCCCTGCAATGTATTGCTGCAAAATAAGTGTCTTGTCCAAGCACCTTATTTATTTATTTAACATTGGTAACCATGGTAGAACGCTGATCACAATTTGGCTGATTTCAGGTGCAGCCCAGAGAAAAAGAAGGATAACAAAAAAAAAAATTTGTAAACAATTCCATAGTCAAAGATCATTAAACAATATGAATTGACGATAGCAGGATATAAACAAGGTGTTTTATACATTTTATACACAGTGATGGCCAGCAAACCCACTCCCCAGTGCAGTAGATAATAAAGGCTGTTTAACAGAGCTGATCTGTAAGATACCAACACAAACAAAAAAATAAGTGAAGAGGAGTGGAGAAGTGGGAATATAAAGTAAAGTTGAAGAAGACAAAATGGTGGATTATTACCAACTCTTGTGCAGCAATGGATAGAAAGGCAGAGTGGATGAAAATTATTTATGAAAATTTGGTGTTGTGACCTGAAGGAAGCCACTTGAATTTGTTATGTTTAAAAAGATGGGTTTTTTTTTAGCTTTTTTTTTTTTTGGTTTGAAGCTTGGAGTAAGAAGTCAAGTTTTTGGGATGGATGGGGGAGGGACATAAGAGTTTAGGGTTAAGAATAGTAATGCTGTGGTTTGTACATTGTAGTTTAGTCTAAGGGATTGGTAATAATGGGCCTGGGTGTGTTTGTCCTCTAGGTTTATCTTAAGAGATTTTTATTATTAGTTTAATTGCTACTAGGGGAAAGATTTGCCTTGAAGTAGCTTAAGTAGGAGGGAACCAATTAAAATGGCTATTTTTTGCTTTGACAAGTAGCCATTTTGCTTTAATGATTGTTTGACAATAATACCCTCATTAAATGGGGAAGTGTGATAAAATATTTTGTTGGAAATGTTTTGCAGGGTCTTTGTGTTACAGATTGAGGCAGTAGATACAAAGACAAGGCCATATACAAACTGGGCGAATAAAATTCATTTACCTGTTGCAGATCCTGTAGCAAGGAAATAAAATAAATGTCAGATCATATGGTTCCAGATGAAACAGAATATGATTTTGTTCCTGTTCTTTGAAGTGTGCATGAAAGTTTTGAGTTTGGTTAAGCAAACGGACTACAATTTATGAACAGGTCTTTATAATTATGTTCCCTAGTTTATATAATATGGTACACACCATGATGCTGAGCTATTTTTTTCTAACTGTCTGGCTCCTCTATGGATTACCCTTCAGCCTATGTGGAGTTAGCTGTCTTCCTTATGATATGTCCTTTGGACAATGGATTGATGGCTAGCTTAGGCATGATTTCCTTGTTCTTTTAAACCTTTACAGATGAAATGCTTCTATCCCAAAGTTTGATTTTGCTGTTATGATTGATTAACAGTTTAATAGTATACCTTAATTTTGATTGTATAAGGATTCTAACTATTTCAGTATAATTTCATTTTCAGTTATATATAATGAATTTAATTTGTGTGCTGTTTATTTTTGAAATAGTTTCACTGGATTGAGTACATCATCATAAATGCATCTAACCAATTTAGAATGATGTACAAATGCAGTCACTAATTAGTCTCACGAATGAAATATAATCCTATTTTAGTCCAACAATTATATTCACACCATTTTTTCCTTACAGCTTGCTTACTGAAGTAAGCTATAAGAAAGTAAGTCATTTCACTTGACATAGAGAGATAATGTCCTTAATATGATCCAGGCAACTGGAGTTTTTCTTGCAGCTCTGGTGACTGTTGGAGCTGGGGTAAGGCAATAGAGGAAGGGAGGGTGGGGGGCCAGCATGTGCTCATCAGCAGTAGAATTCCCACTGGAGAGTGGGGTCATGTTGAGTTGCTTGTTTACTAGGGTGAGGGGGCACGGCCAATCGATTGCATCATGCAAATGTATGGCATACATCACAGAGGCCAATTTCATTCCAAATCCTTGGATGTGAATGAAATGTGCACTGGAGTTAGAGAGTAAAAATAGAAAAAAAAATGTCTGCCTTAGTGACAGCTCTCCTTGCTTGCAAATGGGCCATCTGGCTGACAGGAAGGCTGCAGTGGGGCCAAAGAGAAAGCAACATGAATCCATGTTGTACTGTCTTTCTACTGGTAAGTATTATACATACGGTCATATCTTACTTAGTAAGAGAAACATTTCTTCCCTGTTGGACAATGTAATGGAAAAAAAAGGTAAGAAAGGAAACTTGTCTGGTTTAATGTTTTAACCTAAATGCACTGAATATTTACATGTTTGGTTGCAGTGTTTTTCTGTGTCATCTGGCATTTTGGAATCTATAGGCTATCTATTAAAAAGTACAGTGACTGCTAATTTGTGACTGCTTTTATAATAAAACATTCACATAGCTGTTATCATTGTTGTGGATGATTTTTGGGAAAAATCAGAAGTTCAGAAACAACAAGCATTTATATAAAACAAACTAAAGATGTCAAAAAAGGGCAAATGTTTAAGTCATTAAGTGGGTAGAACCGAATGCTAAGAAAATATCCAGGAATTCTAATAAAAGACAAAATATGCCAAGCTGATAAAGTCACAGAGAATAGGAAGGATCCAGAAAAAGGAAGAGGAAGAAAAGGTAGCTCATTAGAGATACAGATGCAATTAACTATAAATATTGCATTATATTATGTTTGCTCAGTAACAGGAAGAAACAATAAGCTTATCTGTTCAGACCTCGTTGTATAGGTTCATAGATTCCTAGGTCAATACTAGGTTGCTGATCTAGAGGCCACAATACCCCAAATTATAGGTACCCATTGGCTCATCTAATTTATACCTAGTTTCAACTCTTTCATTGAGGACTTGAGGGTCCAGACCCAGAACTGTATTTACAAATGCC
This sequence comes from Protopterus annectens, assembly GCF_019279795.1. Taxonomy (NCBI): domain Eukaryota; kingdom Metazoa; phylum Chordata; order Ceratodontiformes; family Protopteridae; genus Protopterus; species Protopterus annectens. The sequence goes on along the minus strand of NC_056743.1, from coordinate 1,040,408,583 downwards.
CATCCATTCATCCAAGTTATGCTTAAAGAGGTTCAGGGAGCTTCTTTGCTTTGCATCCAAAGGAAATCTATTCCATAAAATAATTCTCTGGGATATATATCTATCTTGCCAGCAGGTCCTACTTATGTTTTGATGGAAGTTAAAATCTCTTGAGCAGATACTGAGAGAATTGTTAGTTTTTGAATGTGCAGGAAGTTGCAATGGACTGGATTCCTTGAGGCTTTATAGCCCAATACTCAATAAAATTAGATGCTGCTATAAATCCAAGGGTTCACTTGTCAAAAAAAGAACTGGACGAATATGAAAATCATACACGAGTGAGAACCACCACGGAAAAACTACTAAGTAAAAGTCCAACTCATTTATTAAATGAAGCAACAAAAAGGAGAACAGATGAGCGCTTTCATGTACCAAGTAGTACGCTTCTTCAGATCTTAACATTTACATTTTAGTGACCATTTTTATACAAAAACTCACATTCAAAAGTAATAATCAATTGATCAATTAATTAAACAATTATACAATTAAATAGTTGATCAAAATGCAGTACAACAAGCATATACTAGCTGCCTAATGTCTCTGTAAACCCTGGTGATGGAAAACCATAGCAAACAAAACACCCTTAAAATTCTGTCACTCTGAAAGCTATACATTCCATAGAACAAGAAGATGAAACAAAAATATATATGTATAAAAAGGCACAATATAAAAATATAAAAAAATGTAAAAAATATAAATGCATGAATAAATGAATGTATAAATAAACACAAGTACTTTGTGACCACCAGATGCTCATCACTTCTAGCACATATTCTTTCAGGACATGTGAATCATATGAAAAAACATGCAAAATAAATATAAAATGTATGAAGTATGAAAATAATATAAAAATAATATAAAAATAAAATATATGTCAAAATATGTAAAACTACATGCATATGTATGTAAATACGTATAATCAAATTAATATAACCAATAGATAATAAATAAATGAATAAATATATCACATGTAACAAATACAAAATATATTTGTGTTTAATAAAACACCTATAATATGCTTTTAAATAAATAAGTAAATAAATATGTTTGTATCAAAATATAGCTACCTTCATTTATTACTACGTGCTTCAAGTATGGGCTTTATGTTTATAGATTGATTAAGACCAGATGGTAAATGTGCTTGCAATTTAAAAATCCATTGTAATTCTAAGGTCTCTAAATAATTCATGTTACTACCCCCTCTTCTTCTAGGGGTTATTAATTGTAATACTCTAAATCTGAAGTCATGTACCTCATTCAGCATAACATGTCTAGCTAAAGCATTCTGATGGTTGGACTTTTTAATTTCATATGAATGATTATACAACCTATCCTTGAGTCTTCTCTTTGTCAAGCCAACATAGAATGCTTTGCATTGTGTGTATGTGGCTAAATATATGAGATTAGTACTATTACAAGAGGCAAACAATCTGGGTTCAAAAACATAATCTATATCTGGATGTATAAACACCTGTGAATCAGTAATCAAACTACACATATTACACTTCCTGCAAGGATATGTACCCATTCCCACATTAAGTTCTAGACACTGTTTATCTAAGTGCTGTTCATGTTCAAAACAAAGTAACCACTTCAAATTTTTACTATTTCTATAGGTAAACTGAGGTGTTATACCTACAATATCCGCAATAAATGAATCTATTGTTAATATATGCCAATTTTTTCTTATAATCCTTGTTATTTCCTTATTATCATTAGTAAATCTAGTAGTAAAAGTTACTTTCTTATCCTTCATCACCTTAGTAGCTGGTAGATAACTCTTTGACCCGATATGCCCATTACTATCTATATTATTACTTTTATTAAATACCAGGTTACTAATTTCTTTTACCATACCTCTATCATAGCCTCTCTCAATAAAGAGGCGTTCCATCACATCAGCCTGCTCTTCTAGTTCATTACTCACTTTACATAGCCTGGTTAGTCTGGTGAATTGACTCTTGACTATGTTAGGAAAAATATGGCGGGGATGCATGCTGCTAAATTGAAGCAAAGTATTTTTCCAACATGGTTTTCTGTATAACAATGTTAAAACTTTACTATGACTATCTATGCTTATATTGATGTCTAAAAAACTTATAACTTCATTAGAATAATCCATCGTAAATCTCAGGAAGCTAGTAGTGGACTCTAAATAAATGATGAATTCCTTTAATTCTTCTACACTTCCCTTCCAAAATATAAGGATATCATCCACAAACCTCCTATAAAGCAGAACTTTATCATAGTATTTGCTATTAAAAAGATGGTTCTTTACCTTATCCAGGTTAGCATACGTATTTGCGCATGGGGTGCCCATGGCGACACCCCATTTTTGCAGATATAACTTGTCTCTAAACATAAAGACATTATTTGCTAGAACCATGTCTAATAGAGCACATATAAGTATCTGTTGATCCTTCTTAAAACTGACATCATGGTTCAACAGTTCCCTAATGGCTTCTATATCATATTCATTAGGGATCGATGTAAACAGGTTTTTTACATCTAATGTAACTAGAAGACAGGTATCTGTTTTCCAGTTAACAGAAAGCTGTTCAAACATAGCTATCAGTTGGTAGGTGTCCCTAAGTATGGTGGATATCATTCTGACCATGGGACTTAATACCTTCTCAATATATACAGATATCGTCTCCGTAGCCCATCCCTCTCCAGATACTATGGGGCGCATGGGTAACGGAACTACCTTCTTATGTACTTTAGGAAATCCCTTGATGTATGGAATCATGGGTTGTTTCACATAAAAATAATCATACAATTCCTGACTTATTTGTCTACACGTCAATAGATCATAAATTCCTTCATGAATATTCCTAATAATTCCTGCTAATACAATAGTATCAATCTCGCTGTATGTAGTGACTTCCTTCAGCATTAAGTGCATAGTTGCATTGTAATCTACGGTGTTAAGCAAAACAATCCCACCCCCCTTATCGGCTGGCTTAATCGTCAGCTCAGTGTTGTGGCTTAAATTCTGTAAAGAGCACCATTCATCCCTAGATGTATTGAAGAATGCACACTTCTTTTTTGTAAGTAAAACATATTTATAAAAATCTTTTTCACAGAGTTTAATAAAACATTAAATTTGAGCTGGTGGTACTGGTGTAAATGTGCTTTTACGCTTAAACTCTAGAGGGCAAACAGAAGTCCTTCCTTTCATGATTTGTTTATCATGAAAAAACAGTTTTAAAGAAACTAAACGTCCAAAAACTCTTAAGTCAATTAACATCTCACTCAGACTGCTGCCTTGTGAGGGAATATATGTAAGTCCTTTACTAAGCAAGGAAAGGTTGGATGTTGTAAAATCAAACCTGGAAAAATTTAACACAAGTTCGTTTAGTCTCTTACACTTGATCTTGATCTACACCAGAAAACTTTCTCTTCCTGCGACCTCTGCTGCTGGAACGGTTTCTTGACACTGGCCTCTTTCTCATGGGAAGAGGCAAAAAACGCTGTATACTGCCAGTAGGAAATTTGGGTCTAGCTCCCAACATATTTCCTGTTTGTCCCTCTCTATAAGCCTGTTGGTTCGGTGGAGGAGTATCCACATGAGATGAATTACCTAATAGCTGATTACTGTCCGGTGGTGTGGTGAAAGTTTCACTAACACTGCTCTCATGCTCTATAGGAGCATTGTGTAAAGGAACAATACCATCAGCCATAGAAGATTCACCATTATTATGGTTAGAGACCGCTGGTACTACATCTCTATTTGCTTGTTGAACAGTGTTAGATTTGGGCCAAACAAACACTTGCCCGAGAGTAAAATCTTTAAAATCACGCTGAAGTTTACTGTATTTTATGAGTTGCAACTTATTGCTATATGCACTGACTTGTAGATATATATTGTCTAGCCTCTTTGTATAATTTTCACCTTTGAAGCGGTAGCACAGATCTCTATTCAGAGCCTCTACCTTGGATGTCAGGTCCGCTTCCAGGGGAGAAAAATAATCAATCAACAGCCTCACGTAGTTATTGCTCAGCTCTATGTTCAGTTCCTGCCATCTCTTGAGGAGCTCAGGATGGCTGTCACCATATGAGGGCATACAAAGAACCCTCATACCATGAGCTTTATAGCCCGAAAGAGGTTACCTTTTAAGAATCTGCAGGAAACAGAAAAGAGACAGAATGCTTTAAGGCAGTCTTTTTGGCTCAAGAAAGACACAGTCTTGATTATCTTACTGACGAAATGCTGTGCTCTAACAGTCTGACTCATATGCTTAGACATGTACATACCAAAGGGGTCATTGCACTCTATTTTAGGCCTGATGAAGGAGTAGAGAGAGAGAGAGAGATGATAACTTCTTTAAATCTGGAAGAAACTTCACCTGTGATTAGTCTGGCAAGATAAAAGGATTTCCTAATAACAGTGGACACATGGTGATCAAAGGACAGTTCATTTTCAGTAAAGGTGCACAGATCCCTAATGGCAAAATTCACTTCTAAAGGGCCATCACCTATGTGGTACGTGTGTGGGTGTCCTGTTTTGCTAAGGGTATAATGCTGCATTTCTTGGCATACAGTCCATGATCTAGGCACCACTTAGTGGTGCATGTTAGTCCCTCATGAAGAATTTAGAAGTTAGATGGTGAGTTAGTGATTGCTCCAAATTTACAGTTATCTGCAAACTTAGCTATGTGCCCTCAATGTCAGCCTTGACATCAGAGAAATAAATACCAAAGAGTAGTGGTCCTTAGACAGATCCCTTGGGGCACCTTTGTTAATTGCTCTTTTTAAAGAAAGTATGCCTCCCACACTAATAGATTGAGTTCTATTAGTTAGCTAGACAAGGGGGCTTACATTTAGTCTGATTATAGTTTGATTAGCTTGATGAGAATGTCAGTATTATGGGATGGTATCAAAGGCCTTAGCCAGGTTCAGGTAGGGATTAATGATATTTTCAAAGAAGTCCAACAGGTTCAAGAGGCTGCATCTGCCTTTCACAAACCCAAACTTTCTTGGGTCCAGGGCTTGTAGTAATTTTTAATAAGATCCATAATGATGTATCCCATTGTATTTGCAGATAAGGCTAGTGAGGCTTATAAGTGTATAGAGGGATGATTATTGCAGTTCTCCATTCCTCTGACATGAATCCAGTGGAAATACTGAGACTTAATAGGCTTAGTAGTGAGTCTGCCAGATGATGTTTAGTGCGACAAGAAGATAATCTGGCACATTCTCAGAACCAGTAGAGCAAGGGTTCATTCCTGCTTTCCCCATCACCATTTCTCTACCTGTCTGTGTCTTTTTAAATCTCCCTGTGGATTCCACATCTAGCACTCATTCTGGAAGGTTATTCCATGGGTCAGCATCCCTTTTCTGTGAAGAAGTACATTCAGAGATCCAGGAATAGTTACTACATACTATTTGCTGCTTACACTTCCAAATCCTCCTACTTTACTGTCAATAATGATCAGAGTGACTTCTTCACATCACATTGACAAGATGTTACATGCAAATACCACATCCTCTTTGTCTCAATTGTTTTTTAGTGAGCACCGCTCCAACTCATCCAGTCTCTGATTGTTTGCCCTCCCTTTCATCTTATGTGCCTTTTTAATTACTTTAGTTTGGACTCCTTCTAGCAGCCTGATGTCTCTTTCTTTGAATGGCTCCTAAAACTACACCATATACTGAAAGTGTAGTTTGGCCATCACCAGAATGATTGAATTCATTATTTCTTTGCTATTGGAGTCTATCCACATGAGGATACACCTTGGCATTCTGTTTCCTGTTGTCGCTGCTCTCTCAGTTTGCTACTTGCAATATGGTCCAGGTATGAACAAAATACAAGAGATGCAAAACTAGTCCTGAGAAGGACTTAAGGCTGTAACCTGGTGAAACCTCAGCATTAATAAGTCACCCTTATTCTGGAGGAGTGAAGGCAGATAAATCATCTGCAGAAGGAATACAAAAAAGGAATGCTATTGCATACAAATCCAAGTTAAAGCAATGTTTAGCCAAGAATGCATGAACTCTCAGGGGAAGTTAAAATCCTTTACTGTGGAGATGGGTGAGTGTTTCAGGCAGATGTGGTCAACATTCTTGAATATTTTCCAGCTCTGTTGCCTTCATTTCCAGTTCCCCAGAGGATACTTCACACTAGGGATGTGGATCCTGTACTGTAATTTGCATCTGACTTCAGTGAACCTCAGCTGCTCCTTTTTGTCCACTTGTCAAGATTTTCAAATTCCTCCTTTGAGTCTAGTTATATCCTTCACTGCTACCATAATCATTGTGCCCTTGCACAAGAAGTAATTGTTATTCTCTGTTCCATCAGATATGTCTTAAACAAGTGCACTAAAGAGTAGTGGATCCAGGACTGACCCCTGTACTACTCCATTAACCTCTTTAAATATTCATGGTATCAACTTTCTTATCACAACCTTCTGTATCTTGCCCTTCAATCCATTTCTTCTTTATTAGTCCTTCCCAGTGATAAAACATAAATGTTTTTGTCAAACAAATAATTAGTGACATTCAAAGACTTCAAGTATCATAAATAATGTTCCATCATTTAATATATCAGACAAAAATCATAACTTCATAACTGTACTATTACAAGGAACTCCCTCAACTCGAAGTTGAAGACAAATAGTAAAGTTCTTGGTGTGATCTTATATCATCACCTTGCTATAGTTACTAAGATTGGTCTATGTCATATGATCACAAGACCATAGGATCACCTTTCAAAATATCAATTCTCAGAACATTGAACCAGCTTCCCTTCCAGAAGATACTGTTTTTTTGAGTTAATGTTTGCCCTTTCCCCAGTATGGATCAATCTCAGAGTTGGAATATATAATATTCAGGGGGTGTGGGGTGTACAGTGGGGCTTGCCTTCATTGCAAAAATGCTGTTGTTTGTGTTGCTGGCTTCTAGAGAAGAAGCTGGTTCAATGTTATGAGACTCGATCTTTTGAACATTGATCATATAGTCTTCCGATCAAATGATATAGAGCCACTAAAACACATTCACAATTCAAACACTTTGATTTACGCATCCACAGCTATTTATATGATCAGCATTATTGCACTCATGCCCAGTTGGCAACTCTTCTGTGCTACCAATTGGATCTCCTTACAGCTTGCACCCAGAGCAGCAGTCTCTTTTCCCCACCCTAGTACTATTAAATAATGATGAAATGTTAAACTGTGGCTCTATTTGCCTGAGTTGCTGGTAACTCAGAAGGATATAAAAAAATCTCATGGCAGTTATTGAAAAAAGAGTAGGGGAAGTGTCCCAGCACCCTGGCCAAACTGACCCTAGTTAGTATGAATACAACTTCAAGTCACCCCTGAAAAGTGCCCCCTGGCCTAGTAGAATTAACTTAGTTAATGGATTGTAGATAAATAAATAAAAAATTAAAATGCTGTTATCCAGAATCACTATGCAAATATCTTCAGCAAAGAGTTGCTCCTTAATTTTGCAAAATGTTAGAAAAGGTTGCTTATGTTCAGTGGTAGGTTATTCCAGCAGGCAGGTGCAATATTAAAGAATGATTTTTCTCTAGTTATAGATTTAATGGGTTTTTTTCCGTGATATTACTTCCTCGCTAATGCTTCTAAAGGGTTATTAGAAAATGAATGAATGCTGTCATACATATACACCTTTATAATTCTAAAATTTTCCCCACCCCATTCACAACCAATGTTCTGTATAGTTTGTGGGCTGTTAAAGTGACCACTTCCTTGTCGTGAGTCTTCTCATTGTTTTTCTTTGATATTTATACAACTGATCCTCCATTGGAGACTTCCAGGGTGGCTGCACATTGAGTAACAGCTTAATTTAGCTCTCCCAGTTTGAAAACAGAAACTCAGAAGAGAAAGCCAGTAAACTCATAATTTTAGGTACTTTTCAGTAGCTGGCTAGTAACTGCACTGCTTGAATGCCAGCAAAAAAGAAATTTGGACAGCCTGAAAGAAAATTAATCACAAAAGGGGAGAAAAAACTAACTAGGAAGAATTCTGCAGCTGTTTAGCAAAAAGCAGTGCAAGCTCCATCTTTGGTGCAAGACATGACTTCCAGTAATCTAAAGGAAAAAATAAGTAAAATGTACTCAGAGCTGATTAAAATAAATTAAATAATGATGGAGTACATCAACTCAAATAAGAAAAGGCTGCAATCTGCAAAACTCAAAGGTCGAAATGAAGAAAAGGCTGGCTGAATATGAGACTGCTCAAGAAGATATGTTTTAAAAATAATAGAATTAGAGGACAGAACACATAAGGGGAAACTGGAGATTTTTTGCTGTGCTACAGAAGCTGGAAGGAACAGACTGTATTCATTTTATGAAAGCACAAATAAGCAACTGAACTGGTATTCCACTGTGGGAGTTGTTAATTGAAAGGGCACATCATATGCATGCTCCAAACCTGGCTGTGAAAAAGCAACCTAGATCCTTAATAGCAAAGATGCAATCCTACCAGCAGAAGGTGTTGATTCTGACAAAACTGTGGCAGAAGGATGAAGTACTAAAAGTGGAAAACAGTAGAGTGCTTGCAGAAAATGATTACTCACTGCACACCAGACAGAAGAGGAGTACATTTTTTCTAGCAATCAGGGAATGTCAAGAAGCAGGCTTGAGATTCAAAGTGCTGTATGCAGCTATCTTCACAATATTCTTTCCTGGAGGAACAAAATCATTTTTTGTATGAAGTAAAAATGTTTGTTCAACAAAAAGTGTGCTGTTAATCAGAAGGAGATTCTGCTTCTTGTTCTTCTGGTAATAAAGACCACAAACTGTGGCAGTGAAACCTTTTCCAATGATTCAACAGAAAATGCTTGAGAGGCAGAACAAAGCAAAAGAGTTGACTAGAAGAAACAAGAGTACGTTGGAAAGGAAGCAGATACTGGATTTGCGAGATGAAAATAAACAGGAATAAACCAGAAAATCAGAAAATTACAAATAAATGTGGGATTACAAATCATTAATTATATTTGTGAAACATGACAGAACAAGAAAACCTGGAAATATTGGACTTTTTTGACTTTGTTAAACTTGTAGGGGACTCTAAAGCATATGCCCTACTTCATGCCATTAATGTTTGGAGGAGCATTTAGGGGAGGGGAAGAGGAAGGAAAGAGTTATCTGTAAGTAAAACAAAATTTTGTTCTAAACAGCAATAGTTTTATAGTGCACAAGATATTCTGCTTGCTATAAAGGACAGTTTTCTAAGTTATTTTCAAGTGTAATGTGGCTACTAAAGTAAACAGTTGCCCCTGTTTTTTTTCTTTCTTTCTTTTCTCTTTTCTCTTTTTCCTTGTTCATTTTTAAGAAATACAGGCACTGCAATGTAAAAAAAAGAAGAAAAGTCTGGTCAAAAGAGTATGATACAAGAAAGATCGATGTGCTTTTTCTCATTCTTGCATAGGGGAATGATTGGATTAAACCTGTTGGCTTGATCTACTAAGTTTTAAGAGAAAGCAAATAAATAAAAAAAGAACATTAAATATAATAAAGCTTTCCTCTAGCAAACAGATAAAATAAATAAATAAATAAATAAATGCCTGCAGAAGCCAACTCTGTTTCTAGTTCTTGTATCTGCATGGAGACAATCTGATAAAGAGTAATAAAACAGAATATATCTTTTATTCACTGGCTAGGAGATAATGTTTTCTGAAAGCATTCAAGTCTTTGCTCATACTTGGAGAGCAATAAAGCTAAGCCAAAACCAGACAGCACTTAGTAGAAGCACAGGCTGTACCATGCATGGACAACCAGATAACCTTTCGTTTAGGTTAACCCAAGTATGCGAGTGAGTCTGTTACTTTGGGACAACTGTTCTTATTAGAAGGGTAAAACTTCAATATTTGAAGATGTACATAGCTTTGTGTGCTAGTATTAATAGGTTGTAGGGGTGTATCGGGAATATATTTTTGAGGGTTTTCAATAAAACAGAAAGCTTTGTAAGGTGTGGCATAGGCTCAAATGGATATGACATGAAACAACTGTATAAAAGATTAACCTACTAAACATTAATGTGTACATGTAACACAAAAGCTGGAAATAGTTACTTAACAACAAAGCTGTTACAAATAAAAGGTGGGAATAATGACTTTTTAATATAATGACACTTTCTATGGTATCTTTAAATGTGAATGCTCTCACAGATATATAAAAAAGAGTAGTGAACTATATTAAAATTGTAGAGTGCAAACAGCTATGTACAGGAGACACATTTGGAAAGAGCTGAACATGTGAATTTGATAAAAAAAGGTTTTCAGCACTGTTATTCAGCAGAATACCTGGGACAAAGGAGAAGTAGTGTACTTAAATTAATTGCAAGAGGAGCTCCAGTAATGATTAAAGATTTAAAAGATAATAATGGTAGATTTGTAATACTAAGAGGCTACTGGCAAGGAAGGAGGATTACATTGGCATGTATGTATTCCACCTAAAACTGCTATAATGTAGCTTAAGAAAATTCTGGGAGAAATAATCAGTTTTCTGCAGGGGATATTACTTACAGGTAGGCACTGGAATTTGATTTTTAGCAGAGATTATGAGTTTGGGATGCCCAGAATGGAAAATATAACAAAGAAGGGCAAATTCTTGAAGAAATGTATGAAGATATTTGGTATGGAAGATGTTAGTTTAGTAGCAGGAGTTTGGAGGGAATTTATATATTATTCCCCAAGATACAAAAACTGGGCTAGGCTAGACAGAACTTAACATTTCACAAGTGCTTGTGCACTTAATTGAAAGTTTTGATATACATCCAATAACTATTTCAGATCATGCACCAATAATAAGTAAAATAAAAATGCAGGGTAATGAAATAAAAATGAGACGTTGGCACTTTCCCACCTATCTGTGAAAAGAGAAGATTTTAAGGAATGGGTAGTGGAAATAATTCAGGAGTTATTAGAGAATATAGACATTTCTTCTCTAAATATAGCTAGGGAATGGGATAAAATTAAAGTGGAATTTAAAAATTGGGTCTAAATAAAAGAACGAGAGATGTGATTAAGAAGTAATACAAATTATATAGAGGGACTGACAAATGATAAAGTATTACAAAATGGTGGAATCTCACAGAACAAGAAGAGGAGCAGTTGTAGAATGCTAAGCAGAAAATAAAGGATTACAGTGATAATATGCATGAGTTTGGAAAGATTGCTATTAAGCAACTGTTTTTTGATAATAACACCAGAGCACAAAAAACTTTTACTGCAATGATTCAGGCAACAAAAATTAGAAAGGGCTGTCACCAGCCTTAGACAACCAATAACAAGGAAGATAACCAGAGATTTTGTAGAGGTACTTGATTTCAGAAATTTTATGAAAGTCTGTACAAACCAGGGATATATGGAGAGCAAATAAAAGGTACAAATGGAAATATTTATGGAAGAATTAAATATGCCAAGGTTAGAGGTAGATGAGGCTCAATTATTAACAGCTAGGATGGGAGGAGATGAGATAAAAATGGTGATGTATAACCAATCCACAAGTAAGTCCCCAGGAATAGATGCTATTCCTGTGGAAGTTTGGAAACTAGGAGGGAAAGAAATGATAAAGATCTGGAAGGTTTTGTTAACAGTATTTTAAGAGGAGGAGAAGCACCAATATCCTGGAAAAAAGTGATGGTGGCTGTAATACCTAAAGAGGGTAAAGACCCATCAGACCCAGCTTCATACAGGCCCATTTCAATACTAAACCATTATCGTAAAGTGTGTATGTCTATAATGGCTAAAATAATGGCAAAGGTGATGCCAAAACAGATAGTTATGGATTGATGTGGTCTTGTTGAGGAGGCAGACAGCTAACAACATTAACAGAGCACTGATGATCCAGAGGGAAGCTAAATATAAAAAAATACCTCTGTTGTTGGTGGGTCTTGATGCAGAGAAGGCATTTGACAGAGTAACCTGGGAGTTTATGAGCAGAGGGCAATGGAAGCATTTGCATTCCCTGATAAAATTATAAGGTTACTTATGAGAATATATGAAGGATCAAATGTGAAAATTAAAGTGGGTGGGTTCCTCTCAGATCATTTCTGTTTGAAGAGAGGAACCAGGCAGGGAAATCCTCTTTCTCCTTTGTTATTTGCACTATATTTAGAACCACTGGCAAAGAAAATAAGAGACTCAGAAATTCAAGAAAATAATTGGTGTGGTAGTCAAGAAAAGCTGGCTCTATTTGCAGATGATAATATTTTATACCTGATAAAAATAGAAAAGGGCATTTCACTGTTGTGTAACATGTTGAGTCAGTCTCAGATCTCTTCAGGATACAAAATAAATGAAGCTAAAACAAAAGCAATAGCTGTAAATTATGTACCGTCACATAAATTATGGGGACATGATAAAATGAAGTACTCAGGAGTATGGATTAAAAAAGATTCTGTTGTAGCAGCTAAAGATATGTGGGATGAGACTAAACAAAGGATAATACAAAAACTGAGAAATTGGAAGCGCTGTTATATGGATATGGATAGTAAGATACAAGCAGTTAAAATCTTTTAGTCCCATTAGTTTTATACACAGCTCAGAGGAAAAGTTGTGGATAGCAATTAATAAAGAGCTGAAGGATAGTACAAGCAGAAACCTATAATTCAAAGTGGAAAATGATGACTAAACAGGGAAGAAGCTCAAGAAACAAGGAGAGACTGGAATTTTGGATGCAAATCTTTAAGGAGAATAACAATAACCATACAAAATATATTCATAAAGTAGTAGAAGGTATTCTAAGAACAAAGCCAACATGGGAATGGAGAAAGGTGATTTTGCTGATAGGCATGACTGCAATTAGGGATACAGACAATAGGCAAAAGGGGGCTGGAATTTACTGGAAAAAACTGTCAAAGGAACCAAGGTATTGTGATCAAATAATTACAGAGGGAAGGGTAGTAGAATGGGAAGCATCCAAGAATTTATTTGGACTGCAGGCTAGGATTGATATCAGAGTATAGGCAAAGAGAAAGAAACAGGGGGATCCTAAGCAAAAGACCAGCACTGGTAGAGTTTTTAGTAGAATCTGGAACAGAAGTTGCTGTTAAAATTATATAAAGTATTGCATGATAACTATAAGAATAAATCAGCAGAGTTTAGAAAGGATTGGGAAGAGAAATTGGATAAGTAGTTCACAATGAAACAATAGGGGGAGTATATGCATCTCTCTCAAATATGCAACAAAGTCTAGAGAATTTAAGATCTTTGCTGGGAAGTGTTTACATAGGTATTTTTAAACCCCAAGTAGACCCCAAAGAATGTTTCCTTAGGTAGACAGCAAATGTTGGAGGTGTGATAGGGAAGAAAGAGACAATTGGGAACATATTTTCTGGGGGTGTAATGAGTTGGCAGACTTTAAAAATTCCTTGCAGATTGCTCTATCAGAGACACTGGGTGAGCAAATTGGTGTAACTAAGGACATTATTTTTTGAGATATTACTCAGAATCAGAATTACCTAGACATAGTGAGGCCTTGCTAAGTCTAATTATAGTGTCTGCCAAAAAAGCAGTTACTATAAAATGCAAATCAAAGTCTAAACCAATTTACTAGAAGTAGTAAGTATAGTAACAGAGATAAAACAACTGGAATAGGGATCTTTAGAAAAGGGTAGGACCAAAAAAATGGGAATTGTGGGAACAATACATGCAGAAGAGGAATAAAGTTTAAAAGAAGGCAGAATATGAATGAGCTATTTAATGTTTGACTGGCAATGATTGGATAGATTATAAGTGATGTACAATGTTTGCAAATAAAATTATGTCAGCATGGTTTGTGATGTATAATGTTTACAACTAAAATTATGTCAATATTGTTTGTTTTCATTTATATAGAGGTATGACTGTCTACTTCATACATGATAATTTAATAAAGATGTTTCTTGTTAAACAAAAAAAAATACAACTGATCCTCCATTCTTTTATTTTGGTCATTATTTTCTGATTCCATTTTTACACTCAATTTACTTAGAAATGTGGAGTGCAGATTTAATGCTAATGAGATAGCACTAATGTTTTGTATATTATATGGTATGCATTTTATCTAAAGACTTAATTTAGAATAGACAAATCAGTAAGGTTAGACCACATTTTCAGCATATTTGTGTTTTTTGAAAGCTGTACCTAGGGATTAATGTTCAAAACTGACAAAGTAATAGTTTCCATTCAGCTGAGAAAACAAATACATGTCAATCTAAGGGGATCCAGTATTTGTCTGCCTGGGATTACATGGTCGACAGACCACGATGCTTTGCCAGAGATGGCCTGTAACTGTCGCACTAGGATTCTGGATATTGGCTAAGGCTCTTGCCGCCCCTATAGTGCCTTTTTTAGGCAAGGTTCAAATGGCAAATTCACCACTGTATCAGGAAAAGGCAAGCAAAAACTGAGGGTAATGCTACTCAGTGCTAGAAGTCTAAATCTCAAAATGCACTCACTGGAGGCACTCCTTAAAATGGAGAACATTGATATCTGTGCTGTGACTGAGACCTGGTTCAAGGCTCCAGAGAGCACCCTTGCACTACCAGGCTGTAACTCATATCACACTTTTTGGCCATGTAACCTGGACCAGAACACAAAGGCAGAGATGTGTCCATATTCATTAAGGATATCCACATCACCAGGCTAGTTGCTCAGCAGGTTATCCAAGTGCAACTAACTCTGGGCAAAACTGCCATCCAAATTGTAACTTGCTACAGATCCCCCACCATGTCCCAGGATTCCCACTCCTCTTTTCTAGATATACTGGAAAATATTAGGGTTAAACCTAACACCCTAATAATGAGCGATTTCAACTACCCCACCATTAATTGGGAAAACTACTCATGTACCAACTCCTTCACTCAGTGCTTTCTGGAATTCATAAACTCCAATGCCCTGGATCAACTTATCCACACCCTCACCAGAGGCAACAATATCCTAGACCTAGTCATTACCAACATGAGTGACCGGTGTTCCACACCTGAAGTCAACTCCTCGTTGGTCCAATCCGACCATAAGCTAATCACCTTAGATATCCACATCCCACCCCCACCCCCCATTAAGGAAACCACTGTAAAAAATTTCTCCAAAGCCAACTTCATGCTTCTTAAGACAGAAGTGGTGAACTTCATGACACCCATGCAGATGGACTATACAGTTATGACTGCTGAATTTTACACAAATGCACTCTATAAGCACTTACATGAGTGCATGGATTGTGCTATCCCAAAAAGAACCAAGACACTATCCTCCAAAAAAAATGAAGCCAATCTGGTGGTCCACTGCCATAAACAAACTGTACAACAGAAGGAAGAAACTGTTGCAAAAGAGAGTAAAATCCCATGAGTGGAGGAGCTCCCTGGTCAGCCTCAGTAAGAGACAGAGATCCCTTATAAGATCTTCCAAAGCTAGCTATGAAAACAAAATCACCACTGATTCTAAGGACAACAACAAAGCATTCTACAGCTATGTCAAGAATCTCAATGGCAACACCCAGATCTGCTCTGAGTTACAGCACAATGGCATGAAAATTACAGAACCAACTGATATTGCCAACATCCTGGCAGATAGGTTCAATGCTAACTTTACCCCCCCCTCACCCCCTAACTACGCAGGTAAAAGCTGTACTCTCTAAAGTGAAAAACACAGCATCCATGGGACAGGACAACATCCCAGGCTGTGTTTTACATGAACTTCAGAATGAACTGGCTCCCCACCTAAGCACCATGTTCGGTTATAACCACACATCAGGCTTTGTGCCCACTGAATGGTGCACAGCAACAGTTATCCCATTCCACAAAGGGGGAGCCACCACTGATCCCAGGAACTATCACCCTATTAGCCTGATGAGTCTGGTCTGCAAGGCAATGGAACGTATTATCATGGAACTCATAAACAAAGACATTGGTAACCTCCAAACTCTGGACCCCACACAGTTCGGGTTTGTGAAAGGCAGATCATGACTCCGGAACCTGATCAACTTCTTTGAGGCAGTCACCAAAGCCACAGACAAGGGTAAGGTGATTCACACAGCCTATCTTGACCTTGCCAAGGCTTTTGGCACTGTCCCCCATTCTGGAATTATAGCTAAACTCACTAAACTAGGCATAAATCCCTACATCACAAGATGGGTTGCCAACTGGCTCACTGACAGAACTCACACTGTAAAAGTTGCAGACTCCAAATCTGACTTCAAACCAGTGACAAGTGGAGCAACACAGGGTTCAGTCCTGGGACCTTTCCTGTTTGGTATCTACTTCTCTGAAGCACAGGCTAACACAGAAGGCCTCTGGCTAACGAGGTTCACAGATGACTGCAAACTAGGAGCAATAGTAGAGTCCCCAAATGATGTGGACATCATACAAAAGGCCTCACTGAAACAGATGCCTGGTGTGAAAGCCATGGCCTCAAGCTCAATGCCAAAAAGTGGATTGTCATCCTCTTTGGTAAAAACTCTGTACCCATGAACTACCACATAGGCAGCAGTCTACTTAACACCAAATGTGTGATAAGAGACCTTGAGTCCCAGGTGGACAGTAGTCTCTCCTTTGCTAATCACATCACCACAGTAGTCAGGAAGTCCTTCTACATGGCACACCTCATCACAAAAGGGTTTTCATCCAGGAAAAAAGAGATCATTGTTCCCCTATACTCAACACTCAATAGACCCATTATAGAGTACAATGCCCCTCTTGGAATGTACCTCACAAGACATCTGCAGCAGCTGGAAAGGCCACAGAAGTACCTCACAAAGAGGATTACTGGCCTCAAACAGATGTCCTACACTGACCGTCTCAAAAAACTCCAGCTTTACTCTGTAGCATATTGTCTACTCCAGGGTGATCTCTGCATAACATATAAAGCTATGTCAAACCTAGAGCTGTTGGACATGCTACACCTAAAGAAACCCCAATCCCTCCGAGCTACACACTCTATTACCTACCTATGAACCTATGAAAGAATTCTTGAATCATCTCCAGAAATAATAAAATGCAAAAATTAATATATATATATATATATATATATATATATATATATATATATATATATATATATATATATATATATATATATATATATATATATATATATGTGTGTGTGTGTGTGTGTATGTATATATATATATATATATATATATATATATATATATATATATATATATATATATACATATATATATATATATATATATATATATATATATATAGGTCTACTTTGTTTCACTGAAAACACACTTCACTAAAACTCATTTCATTGAAAACTCATGTCACTGAAAATCAGTTGCCTGAGCACAATTCACTGAAAGCTCACTTCACTGAAAATGCATTTGACTGAAACTCATTTTGTTGAAAGGTATATGCCCTGTTCCCCATGGTAGTGCAATCCTGGAGTTAGTATATGTAGTAAGGGTGTGGGGGAGCACAGAATAGCCCCCCTCACTTATTTTAAACATTGGAAACCATAGACATAGATACTTACAAGTTGAATTAATAACTCTTTCCAGAAGATAATATATACCCAACTATGTGGGGGCCTATGACCACACCTCCCAATGTGGGGGGTAACCCCCCTTACTATATATATATATATATATATATATATATATATATATATATATATATATATATATACATACTAACTGGGCATATACTTTTAACTAAATGAGTTTCAGTCAAATGAGCTTTCAGTGAAGTGACCTTTCAATGAATTGTGCTCAGGCAACTGATTTTCAGTGAAAATTGAGTGTCAGTGAAGTGTGTTTTCAGTGAAATGTAGACTCATATATATATATATATATATATATATAGAGAGAGAGAGAGAGAGAGAGAGGGAGAGATAATGCACTGGGAAGGAATATTTACCTATCTTAAATAAATACTGAAACAAATGCTGCCCCTTAAAAAGATTAGATGTCCAGTGTAAGTAGCCCTAGATCACTACTGACAGAAGTAGGTAAGATAATTTTAATGATGATGTGATTCCGAGCCAACACTTCCCAAATTGCTTCCTTTGAAATATGATTAAAAATCAATTTTTGGCTGTCTTGTAAAGGAGTAGTGTTATTCGGATGATGTGTATAATTGACAGAATTGGTCCTTATGACATAACTTAGCAAGTGAAGAAGTTTGAAAGACAGATCATTTTTATAAGAGAAAGACTAGATATGGCTGCCGATTATATGGCTGTGAAAAAGGAGGCCATGGTTGTGTATAATTACAGGGAATGTTGATGCAAATGGATCACAGTCTGATGAAACTGTACCATAGGAAGAACTCAGGGCGAGTTTAAAAAAGTTAAGGCAAGGCTGGACAGTTTTTAACATTGTTAAATAAATGGCCTACAGAAAACTTGAAGCAATGTGCTCCCCTGCTGTATCCATTAAACAGTTTCACTGATCCAATTGTTTTGGGTGTCTAATACCTTGATGGGGATAGACTCTATTCTAATTCTGGGTACAATTAGAGTTCGCAAAATTATTTTTTTTTCAGTCCTATATGAGGATCTTAAGGGTCAAAATAATCAAAATATTATTTGTAATCGCTGGATTAGTTGTTAATATTAAAACTGGAAGATAAAGAGAACAGAGCCTGCCAGAAAAACATCCAGGTCACTGAAGGTCACATAAAAGATGAAGAAGAAGATTCTGTGACTTATAGTCAGGCTAAGTGATGTGAGTGGACTAGATCACATGCAACCCAAATTAAAACTGAATGGGCTCATAGAATGTTTATGTCTGAATGGGTTGGTGGTAGTGGAAAACCCAAGTAAATCTTGGAGAGATTTGAGTCCTTTAATGTAAAACACTAGATGCTGAGTTCACTGTGACCTTAGTAAAGTATATCACATTGAGAACAATTCAATGTTTTTTCAAAAATAAATAAGTTTGCTGATGTGAAGGCAGAGAATACAGTTTGGACTACCTATGAAGTCATGTTGTGAAAAAGAACAAAGTTTCATCTCCTGTATCCAGCATTTTCTAGAGCATATTCTGCAAAAGGATTTAATACTTGTGAGGATTCTCAGGCAGTGCTCAAGATTAGGGAATGTGATCTTGCGAAACAAAATTGTAGGGATATGGGTATGGAAGATATTGAAGTGGAGAATGCATTATCATTGGAACTGAGTTGTTAGGTATAACATGAACAAAGTCTCCTATGGACACTTCAGAGAAGGATGCATCAGGAGTAATTTACAACATGTAGATCAGGATTGTCACAGCAACAAATGTCACAAGTGACTGGTCAACAAAGAAGCTGAATATGAAAGCTGTGTCTTTCTTTCTAGGTAACTGTTTACAGGAAAAGTATCCTGTGGGGGTGCATGAGAATAGTGATATTATTTTGATGGATGTAAACAATGAGAGGCATACCACTGATGTCTGAACATTGATGTCAGAAATATAGACACACAGGGAGAAATGGGAAACCTGCATTGCGTGTGATCATGGTACAGCGGAGATTGGGAAGTAACTCTTCCCCCATTGTAGTGTGATCTTAGAGTTAGTCTCTCTCTCTCTCTCTCTCTATATATATATATATATATATATACATACATACACAATTATCAGGGGGTTGGGGGGCACAGTCCCCTAGATGGAGGGGGCAGGTGGGCTTGCCCCCTGAAAAAATGGTTTTAGTTTTTTTTCTTATTTTCAAATTGAATGTTCTGCGTGTCATGGCACTCATCATTCAGGAGGTCAGTCTCAAGACATGAATCCATTCTGTGGTCATAATGGAATACTGATGTCATCGATGCCACTGACTGAGAGCATGTTAATGTTTTTCCAGAGTTGTGGGGGTTATCAGTCATATGGCTGAAGCTAATCTTGTTAAAAAGAAATGGACAATCCAGACATCTAATGCCATCTACAATACTGCATCTTTTGCTAACCTAGGCAGAACTGATATGGAGGGTCGACCTAACAACCTTTCAAGAATCAAGATTTCCTCTAGCAAAGTGTTTGATGATGAATTTGTGGAAATTATTTTAAGAATACATAACTCTGATGCCATAATGGGGTGTTACAGGCATAGAAAAACATCTTAAAATTGCCCTAAAACATAAAAGGGTATTGTGGGATGTTCTATTTTTCAAGTCAAGCATAAAATGTAACAGGATCCATCCCTAAAGGAGAATGAATTAAAAAAATGAATATTAATCTCACCCTTTGAGAGGTAATGACACTGTTAAACTGGCACAGTGTGAAAAGGCTTTCAGTAAGCTAAGCCCAGCTGAAATAACCAGAACGACAACAAAACAGACTGCCAATGTTAAAAAAAAGTTAAAAAAATCACACCCTAAAAAGATTTCTAGATAGCATTCCTATTCTGTAATTTCCTCTCCATTATTTTCAGAATTGGCAGGTGATTGCGAATATGTGTGAAGAGCAATGTATTGCCAACCTACACTGTTGGTGTGGAGGGATAAAGCCCTGGCTGTGGAGCAGGTGACAGAGTTTAATTGGTTGGTTGGGCCTTTGATGGCATAGGCAGAGAGGATGGGTGTGCCTTTCCTGATGAGAGGGCATGTGCTGAGGTACACCACTACAGTTGATGCCTGATGGAGGATGAGGACAAGTACAGGATGCTGCCTACGATGATAGACAGGACTTTGACTGAATTGTATGAGGAAGCATAACAAATGAGTCCATTGTAAACCATCCACTTGGACAGCACAAGCATACATAGGGGTCTGCATTAGGCTTTGATGTGGAAAGCACACCCTTGGTGGGAGTACAGCAATGGATCAGGATGCCAGAAACTCCCAATCAGCTCCAAACATTGGTCAGAGTTAGTCTGTGGAAGGTCAAGTCGGGTTTAGTGACCTAGTGGATGAGGAGAGGCAGTGGGAACACCTGATGGTCAACTTAGAACAGCTAAAAACTAATGCATTGCTGTACATACTGCATCAAATTATTTGCATTTCTTTTTATCTAAATTTCTAGAGCACTGTTTTATTCATGGTGTATCAGTTTTATATGTAATCATTGTAAATAGCTGTTATGATAGCTATGACAGGAATACTACAGTTAATACATACTGCATGAATCAATGATGTTTGCTTATGTCAAATGTAAATATCTGTTGTTTGTTTGTCATCCTCTTATGTTATGAGGGTAGCATATGTATGTATGTCTGTCTGCTATAACATTCATTGTATTTGAAACATAGATATACCTCTGCTTATGTTTTATGTATTTGCCATGTGTCCTGGGTTACAGCTGAAAAGAGTCTTTGTACAACTCCGTTTATCTGGTTAAAAAACAAACAGCAATAGATAAATAAATAGAGCTGACTGGAAAAGATATTAAATGAGGAGGTGTATATGTCACATGAACTGTGCTTGTTTCGTCTGAAGCAAAAACAGATAGAATTGGAGAAAAAAGAGATACCGATAAGATTGGTACGAGTACGCACAGTAAAGGGGGTTATAGTCAAGCAGTGCAAAAAGGTCCAGGCATTTCACTAAATAATTTAATTTATGATGCACTTAATGTGGGAAAACGAATAACTGGTTATTTTAAAGAGGAAGGTGAGAAATTTAAAGGTTGTGGGAAAGGTATTCATTTTCTATAATAATTGTAACATTTGATGTATTCTGAAGCAGACAGGGAATGAGTTAGGTGACTTGAAGCAAATATTAAGTGATTTACATCTCCCGGTGCTTAGTTAATGAGGTGTTAAATTCCTGTATGTCTGGAGCTATAGACAAAGTGAAAAATTATTTAAATTAAACAAGTAAATCATCTTTTTGCCTTCCATTTCTACTTGAAATAATTTTCTCTCATTTAAGATGCTTAATCTAGGCACTGAGTATTGCAAATACAATAGATAGCTAAGCTACTTTATAATGATAATATTATTGTGATCTGCATCAAAAGTGCTGTGGACTTCATTAAGACAAGGCAGCCCATAAGCCCAGGAATGCAGATGTGTCACTGAACATAATGGAGTTGGTGCTGTAGGTGTGAATGAGTTCAGTTAGACGTATACTGTTCTATGTATGGATAATAAACTATTGCATGCAGTCTCTAATAATTCTGCAGTAAATTAGTGAATAAGGTGATGCTATTCATGTGGAATGTATTGGGTCTATATCACTTTATCAAACATACTATTTACCGAACACCTCTTTGTTGTACTCTATTAAGCGAAATACATATGAGCCAAATAAAAGGGATGATTATGTTCAGTTTCTC
The DNA here is from genome assembly GCF_019279795.1 of Protopterus annectens. Taxonomy (NCBI): domain Eukaryota; kingdom Metazoa; phylum Chordata; order Ceratodontiformes; family Protopteridae; genus Protopterus; species Protopterus annectens. The sequence continues at coordinate 1,040,386,394 of NC_056743.1, read as the reverse complement.
TGTGATTCTAGTCATGTTGCTGTAGTTGTCAGTACTTGTATCATTATCCCTTTCTTGGAAAAAATAAGCATCAGGAATGATTTCTACTATTATAGGTGCAGCAATGCTTGGGACACCTATCTGACTAAGACTAATAGGCCTGAGACCAGCCACAGAACAAGAAAAGCCTTCATTGCACTTGCCTTTGTGATTGCTAATGTCCTGCAATTAACTTCCACAAGTATGTGTGCCGTGTGTACTACCCTTAAGGAAGCCTTCTTCTTTTTTTTTTCCCTTACCTCATCCTTATATCATCCTTAATGGTGACCGTTATTGATATTAACTGATAATGTTTTCTAAGACTTCTCAAAATCCTTTTGTAAATACAAGCTTCTTACTTCCACCTGAGGTGAATCTTGTAGTTCTGTTTTAATTATATACTGACATGGATATGATTATTTTAGTTTGAATACTGCTTAGACGGATGTGTACAATGCTGATAACAACTATCATATCACAATTACTACTTTACCTTTGAAGGTTTCTTTTTATACCAAGGTTGTACATGAAAGGCTGTATTTGATCAACCCATCAAGCTAGCTAAAAGAAAAAAAAATATTAGGCTCCTCTTGTACCCCATTTTAGACTACCATCACTAAGATACTTTTTCCCCTTTTACCTTAATGCCATTAAAGGCATAGTCAGTGTAGACTACCTGAGTTTTTTTTCCTGTGCCCAGCTACAGTGCAGGGATCTGCGATAACATCTGAAAAATGTTCCTCCTCAACTCCTATGCTTTATTTAACAAGAAGACTCATCATCATTATCTGCATCATTATCAGTAACCCCGTTTATGTGAATTATCGTCACTTCTTTCGATTCACAGCCACTCGCCTACCTACTTAATTGGTCACGTCTAGCTATTGGAGGTCTTCTCATACAATTCATTCATCTTTTGGCCGGACATCTTTATCTCCTCTTACCTTCTGCCCGTCTCTCACAAATCCATGTGCGTTAAGTTCCAGGTCTTTAGACAAGTCTTTGCTGACCTTAGAACCTTCTGTGATTGCTGCTTGCAGATCATTGTGGCCATCGGTAGTTTATGAGTGGGGCAACCATTTTACTTGGGATTTATGTCACTTATTTATTTATATATGTGTTAACCACATGTGCACACCATCACAAAGACTATTTTTAGGCATGACCTAAACCAGTAAAGACAAAGAACATAGTCATAAAAAAATCAATTTACACTAAAATAATTGTAATGTATAGCTGACTTTGTAATTGCAGATTTTGTTCCAAAACCTTTCTATAGTAGAACTAGTATCATAAGAACAGTATTTGCTTAATCTAGTATATGCATTGTGCTTGTGATAGCTGGCTTATCTTGAACTCAAGTGCCCATTTTTTACTGACACACTCCCAACAAGTTTAGCTGCCTGATTAAAAACTAAATATATGAAGTAAGGAAGAAGCTACTCTAATTTGATTATGTAACAATAAAGGCAATGTAAGGCATTGCAAATTACCCTAATAGGGAGCACAACATTCTCTGCTGGAAGAATGTAAAAACTGACAGAAAGCTACATGGGGTACTGGTTTTGTGTGTACATAGCATGGGGTTACAGTAAGGGAACACACAATAAATATTGCTTTTCTACTGTCTTCAGTTTCTGTTTTTCTAACATTATCAATAAATACCTGTTCCCACCATGTGGTAGAGGAATCTAAAACAAATTGTTCTGAAATTTTAGCCTATCTTGTTACATGAAAACATATATGCAAATGTGCAGTGCAGAATGTAAACAAATGACTTGCTGATGGATATAATGCTAGCATTAACTGTGGTGGTGGTGCTGCGGTAGCATTGTCGCCTCACAGTTAGATGTTGCTCGTTCGATTCTCAGTTAGAGCGTCTTCTGTATGGTGACATGCGTGAATGGGTGTTGCTTCGTTGAAGGTTGTGCATTAGGCCCGGCAAGCCAGTATGTAAAAATCTACTGCCAATCATTAGCGAACTGGAGTTTCCGCTGTGGTGACCCCTAACCGGGAAAAGCCAAAAGACACAAACAAATATTATAAGGTTCAAACAAAAGTGCTCTGCAACATACTAAAGGATTGGTATAAAACTCAAGTATGTCTAGAACCTCAGAAGCCTGAGAAGCACTTCCAAAAGTTGAATTTTATTCATTTATTAGTCCTAGTTGGCACAAGCACACCTTTTCGGGTATAACGCAGGAGCACTAAGTGACATGATCACAGTTATAGTATATGCAAGTAAAGATCAAGGGCCTCAAACCAAGGATTAGTAAATAAAGTTAATTTGCTCCAAGCCTTAACCCACTGAGCTATAAAATCAGCTCTTATAACAATGTAGAAAAGTGCTGATGATTTCTTTCTATGTTATGCTGCTTGCAATCATCCAGCAATACCACAGAAGTATAACAATGTGCATGAAAGCTATTGGAATTCATAGGTTTTCATATGCTTATAACCAAAAATAATTCAAAGGACAAGGCATGACTGTGCATGCCTGTCTGTCTGACAGTCTTTCTGTGTGTGTGTGTGTGTGTGTGTGTGTGTGTGTGTGTGTGTGTGTGTGTGTGTCTGTTTATGCGTTTTTCAAACTGTGCATGTGTGTGTGTGTTTGTTTGTCTGTGTGTGTCTGTGTATCTGCCTGCCTGACTGCGTGATTTTCAAAGTACGTGCACCTGTGTGTGTCTGTGTGTCTGTCGGCCTGTCTGACTGTTTTTCAAAGTGTGAGTGTCTGTGTGTCTGTCTGCCTGTCTGACTGTGTTTTTCAAAGTGTGCATGTGTGTGTGAATGTGTGTGTGTGTGTGTGTGTGTGTGTGAGAGTGAGTGTCTGTGTGTCTGTCTATCTGTCTGCCTGTGTTTTTCAGTGTGTGTCTGTCTGTCTGCTGTTTTTTAAAGTGTGTGTGTGTGTGTGTAAGGGCGTGTGTGTGTGTGTGTGTGTGTGTGTGTGTGTGTGTGTGTGTGTGTGTGTGTGTGTGTGTGTGTGTGTGTGTGCGTGTGTGTGTTTCTGTCTGTCTGCCTGTCTGTTTTTCAAAGTATGCATGTGTCTGCCTGCCTGTCTGTGTTTTTCAAAGTGTGTGTGCGAGTGTGTGTGTCTGTCTGCCTGTCTGTTTTCAATGTGTCTTTGTGTGTTTGTGCCTGTCTGACTGTGTGCTTTTCAAACTTGTGTGTGTCTGTCTGTTTGACTGTGTGTTTTTCAAAGTGTGAGTGTGTGTGAGTGTGTGTGTGTGTGTGTGTGTGTGTGTGTGTGTGTGTGTGTGTGTGTGTGTGTGTGTGTGTGTGTGTGTGTGTGTGTATGTGTGTGTGTGTGTGTGTGTGCGAGTAAGTCTGGGAGTCTCTGTGTGTCTAACTGGAAGACAGTGAGAAACTGTACTACAAACTATTTGGTTATTGTAATGCTCATGTCAAGAAAATACATCACTATTATTATTATTCATTTGCAGCATAAGCAAAACAGGCAGGTCACAGTCACACCCATCTCATTAATAACTATCGCAAATTCTTCAGTTCCCTTACAGCAAGACAAGCCCAGCTCAGAAAAGGACTAAAAAGAATCTGCATGATTTAGCACTGACATTCTTTACATTGCTTATTTGCCTTCTCACACTGAAGCTCCTCACTATTGAGAAGTCAGCATGTCATTCCGTGCTCATTCCTTACATGGAGGCCAAGCTGGACATGGCTTTAGCAGTATGTCAGTTGGCAGTCCATTGAGCAGAAAGATTAGCAAAGCTGGTTCACAAGGAGGTGGATTTAGGATGAGTACTGGTGGGCAAACCACTGCCATCTATAACTCTAGATGGGGTGGTGGTACTGGTAGTCTATATGGTGACCTTGGTGGTCAGTTCAGCAGCTCTTCTGGAAGGTTCCTACATTACAGCAGTGACCTTGGTGCTAGTGCTGTTGGTTTTAGTATTGCAGGTTCTGGTTATGGAGGTGGTGTCAGCACTGCAAGCTATGGTGGTGGGGCTGGTCATAAGTCCCTACCCATTACTGCAGTGACAGTTGACCAATCTCTGCTAGCTCCACTTAACCTACAGATTGATCCTCGCATCGGGCAAATCAAGCACGAGGAAAAGGAACAGATAAAAACCCTAAATAATACTTTTGCAAATTTCATTGATAAGGTAAGACTGAACAAGGGCTCTAAAACTTATTCATATGATGCCACAATGGTTTATTTTCCTTTACAGTAAAAATAATTGAAATAGTTTACTTCTCTGAGTTATTACATTTTTAATAACTTATTCAGTGCTATGTAATATAATTTAAAGTACTAAGCTGTTCTTAAATAACTGTTTAATCACAACTTATTAATTTTGCAAATGTCTTAGTATTTTTTTATTTTAATGTTTTTTTTTTTGCAGGTTCGTATCTTGGAACAGAAAAATGCTGTGCTGCGAACCAAGTGGGAACTGTTACAACAGCAGGACGGTGGAGCAGCTGGAAGAGGGGGAAGGAACGATCTCACTCCCATATACAAGGCTCATATCCAAAACCTCCAAAAGCAGCTAGACTTCCAGAACAATGAGAGACAAAGGCTTGAAAATGAGAACAATGCCATGCAGCAAACTATCGACAATTTCAGAAACAGGTAAGCAAACTGTAGCCTGAGAACACACTTTTGATTAATCAGTCTTATACACACAACTAATTCTAAACAGTATCCATTCACTGCATATTTTGCTTGTAAACAAACTTAGTTTAGCAACTTAAATTTAATATTTCTAATGCCAACTTAAATATTGCATAGTGCAAGGAAATGTTTGGGGAAATATGCTGGTAAAGCACATATTCCAATTTAGAATAAAAAAAGATTTTAGCTGAAAAACTGTTAACCTGCATGGTAACTTACAATGATATATTAAGCATGCCTGGCTGCTAATGATGCTAATGCTGCATATCTTCTTAAAGCAAATTAATCATTTACTATGGAGTGCACAAGCTTCACTCAGAAATGTAAAAGGAATTTACTCCAATTTCAATTACACAAATAGCATAATGCTTGCTTTTGTTACTGCTTTAGACAAAGAAATACAGTTACCTTTCCAGTATAGGACCTAGCATCTAATTACTCTTACGTAACATATATGAAAGTGTATGTATGTGCGTCTGCATGTGTGTGTGTGTGTGTGTGTGTGTGTGTGTGTGTGTGTGTGTGAGTGCATGTTTCCTTGTCAGCATTTGCTTCTATGTGGGTGTGTTCGCACACATGTTTGTCAGGCAAGGTAATTTTAAAGAAATGAAATGATTTTTCTGTTACTGGAAACAGGTTAGGCTAGTATTCTAAGTCATATCATTTCTGAGAACAAGTCCAGGCTGCAACAGCTCAGAATTCTTTTGTAGAAAACTTCTTCTTCTGTTTGGGAAGATTACTTTGTCCCATCAAAACAAATGTGTAAGCTAAAGTGAATTCCATGAATCTTTGTTGACTAACCTTAATAAATTAGTTCTAGTACCAGACCCATATGGCAAATTTATTCTATTTCAAGTCAGCTCTCTTTACATTTTTGCTACTATTCTAGTCTTTTTTTTTGTATAAATATACATTTTAAACATCGCTGAAAGTTTTAATAAATAATTTATTGCTGTTCGGGTATATTGTTTTTATTTGTTTATTTAATTAACTATTTATTTATTTTAATATGTCATTGAGCAGTAAAGTCATCCAGGTCAAGAAATCATTCAAAGCAGGAGAAAATGATGGAGCACCTCAACCAATTCCATGAAATTAACTTCTATATCAATTACCAGGTTCTGGTCAAAGCTTAGGATCACAAAATTAAAGAAGTGTGTGCTTTAACAACAATTGAAGCCATGGCCTGCCAGGTCATTGTTCCTGCTGCTCCTACCATTAAGTTATCAAAGCAGTTGAGAAGTGGCCAAGGCTTTGAAGCTTCTTATATATATGTGACATAAACAGCCAGAATAGTTCCCTGGAGGGTCTTAATTTGTGTGTTATTACATTCTCCCTTAGTGCTGCTCTTCTGGGCCATTACTTTGAAAATCGTACTTTTTGTTTATTAATACATTAAGCCTATAGCACAGAAGCACTGCCTGGTTACGTAAGTTGTATAGAGTCACACAGTAAGTAAACAGGAAGGAAGAAATCAAACCCTATATCCTTAACTAGGGGGAGAAGCTCATTAACAGCTCAGGCCATAATCATCTGCACTAGCTCCCAGATACTTGTAACTACTTAATGCAACAGTTTATTTGAGTCAAAGTCTTATACTTTGCATATGTGCTCTGTCCTTTCCCACGCTTTCACTGATTTCTTCTGTATTATGTTGGGGGAGGGGTGTTCTGTACATAATTCTGTATGAGTTCAGTAGTGAGCCTTGCTCTTGGGTGAAATAGGATCTAGGGTTCAGCCTGCTTACTTTAAAAAAACATAAGTGAATGAATGGATCCTTATAAATGTAACATGTAGTTGAACTTCCCCTGTTCTCACTGTCTAGTGTCTAAGGTTGATGTACAGGGCATACCTCATTTTATTTAGTAAAATGTATTTAAAATAGAATGATTTTTATAATATTTTTATGGATTTTGTGTGAATTTATATATTTGATGTTTTGTATTTATTTATTTATATGAATTGTGATATATATATATATATATATATATATATATATATATATATATATATATATAAGATGGAAGTTGCTTTAAAATAAAGAAAGTTTATGTTAAATTACATTAATTATTATTTAATTAATTAATTGGATCATGTTAAATGGCGGCTTGCATTTGGATATTTAAGGCAGCTGTAATTATGTTATTGTGATCCTTGAAGGTGAACTGCCGAAGTACCAGATCACTGTTGCTGCATTAAAACAGAAATTGCTGCTGGTTGCTGGTGTATTTCATGTTTTTCTTCAACCTAGATTGGTTTGGTGTTTGGTGTTTGGTGTTGTAATCATACTCCAGGCTACTTGGTGTGTGTGTGTGTGTGTGTGTGTGTGTGTGTGTGTGTGTGTGTGTGTGTGTGTGTGTGTGTGTGTGTGCACACTGTAAGTTGCTGCTTGCATCCAAACTGTCCTCTTCTTATATGTCATTAACTGTTAATACTATCAGACATGAGGTGTGTTGTATGTCTCATGTACTGTGATCTATAGTGTGTACCACTACATAAGTAAGCGTTCTAAACTACATACTGCTAACTTGCACTACACGTGTGCCTTGGTGTGTCCTGTACACAGCAATTGGAGATGGTGCTAGCCTCAGTGTAGCCATGTTTGTGTGTGAGGCTGTTAGAGCATTTTACATCATCTTATGGAACCATAGGATGTTTGAACTTCACTAGCATAATGGCAATACAACCCTCACAATCCTACACAACTTTATACCTGTAGTTACAGGATCAGCACATATTGCACCAGTCCAAGAGGGACACAGGACGATACCCTGTGTTGGGTCGACAGTCATCCTGCCAATCATGCAGATGCCATGTGCTGAGGTTCATTGAGATTCTTTGTTTGCCATTAGGCAGGGTTGTGTTCCAACGGTGTGTTTACATCTGCTAGAAGATTCCTCCCCACCAGCATGTATTATTCACCTCACATATGAGGTTAATGTCCTTACAGTGCTTTATCCATCTACTATGCCTCCTACAGATAGGCAGCATATGCAATCAAGAAGGGTCACACATTGCCCCATTTGCAAGACACAGATCACCTCTGAGTAGTCTATATGCCACAGGCTAAAATGACACTCATTGCAGATGATCCCCATGGAACACATACTGAAGATGTGAGGTGTCCTTGTGAGGGACAATACTGTTGTGTGCAAGTGCCAGTACTGCTTAGAAAGGTACATTACCAAATGACCACTGCACTCAGGAATTAGCATGCTGATGGAAGGGTACATGGAGGTTATGAGTATATCACTTACAGGTAACTGTGCCCTCAGCTATGCCATATGATTCCTACCATACCACTATAGAGACACGGTAATCTGAGGCACATGAGGTGTACACCTGTGTGGCCAGGTCTGTGTGCCCAGTTCTTTCACCCCTGTGTATGTACAGCACATGTTGCAGCTGATGTGCTACTGACTAGGTACATAGGTCTTACTGATGGAAATGATACCACATATAAATATGCATGGAGTCCATGGCCATTAGTATGTCAACAGGCATGTGCTCAGCAATAATCCTTGCAGGGTAGTGACAAAAAATCAATACCCTATGAGTGCTCCTAATTTGCAAGCATCAGCCAAAATTGTTAGCCACAGTCAGTCAGTAGTCACATGTATTGTGGTTATATGTCTTCCAAGCAGTAGAGGGCCCAGGACTGCACCCTGTTGAACACTGCTGCTTACAGATCAGCTATTGGAGGTGGATGTCCCTATGTTGATTATGTGTCCCATCAATGGGCCACTTAGTGACCCCTGAAATGACAGCATTGTGGATGCCTAAGTGGGTGCTTTGTAAATGCAGCCTGAGAGGGGGATATAGAAAGATGGCTTAGTTCAGTCTAAGGGGCTGAGTTCTGACAGACCCTCACCCAGGTCCTGAATGACTGCCTTGGACATGTCCACCATGTGTAACAGTCATGCTCCCCTGTCACATATACAAACTGTGTACAGTCAACTGTGTGTAGATCACATATATGTGTGCTGAACAGCTCCATGATGGTTGCCCCTACAGGCATACAGATATGGATACTTAGACAAAGATGTCTAAGATTATGTTGATTAGTGGATGTACCACCTCTGTGCAGGGGAATAACAGTTGCTGTTGGCCACTCAGCTGGGGTGCAGCCAGTGGTTTCAGTATGATTGCAAGGCTTTCCCAATGAAGTTGATAATCCTTGTCAAATCATATGAGGAATACAGCCTGGAATGTTAACATGTGCAATAGATGCTGTGTATCCTCCACTGAGAGGCCAGTTTTGAACTGCTCTGTAAATACAGAAATTATGGGACAAGTTGTAGGTATGTCATGTGTCACATGTGGTGGGGACAGAGGAATGTAGTTGATGCAGACAGTGTGGGACTACAAGTTAGCTATGAATACATACCCATCATATGTGGCAGCATTATGTATGACTTCAATGACAATCTGGGTCTGTCCTTTGAGGTGACAATCTGGGTCTGTCCTTTGAGGTCACACATGTAACTACACTGTTATGTTGTGGTTCTGCATTGTGTGGGTGGCTAATTTTGTCACTTACCATTTAGCTACACAACATCACAACAACACTATGTGCATTTTTTTGCTGAGGAGGTTGTGCCTTCACGTTGGGGGGGGCACCCTCACCCCGGTTGTCACATAGCACTGTCCACCTGTTATTGTACAACCTGACAAAGGCAGGTGTCCACCAGTGAAGTTTGCTGTGCCATGATGAGCCTGTGTCCTTCATATCATGTACAACCAAGTTCATGCAGTGGTAATGCTGCTGACCAAATGCTTGGGTGTAGAACTCTGCATACTTGCCTGTTCCATCTGAAGGGAGAGGTGCAGTTAAGCTATGTCAACCATCTTACAGGAGGTAATACATGGCTTTACTGATATATATGTCTATATTGTCTGCAATGGGGGGTTTGTGCTAATAGTTCTAAGGAGACTGATATATGGTCAGATACCACCAACGAGGACCTCACACTGGGAAGGCTGTGGTGGTCACTCATAGTGGTAAACACATGGTACAATACGTTGATTCCCCATGTGGGAATGTCATGGCACCACTCCAGGGGATCATAGGTAAGGACCTGAACTAACCTTTAGGAAAATGAGCCGCAGCAAGGCTAAGTAACATAGTGTATACATGATACACTTCTCTAACCTGTCTGTGCTCCATACAGACACCTTGCATGACTCCCTTCTTGCAACATACTGGCAGTAGCTGCAATACATATGTGCACAGAGGACAGCTAGCATGTAGCAACAAGCGGTGTCCCCAGATCTCTGAGCCATATCACCTGCAATGCCATGAGAAGAGTTAGCATGGATATGAACACTTACACTTTCGTACACCTACTGACACTGGACCAAACACTGTTACTTTTGCTCAAGGTCAGAGCATGCCTACCGACTGTAACCAGTGGAACCCATTGCCTGACACACTATGCAATGGATAACGGAAATATGTCTCACTCCACCAACCATGCCCTGACAAGGAGGTGTTTGACAATAGTAGGTCAGCTGGCCTTGCTGGAAACTGTGTACATTACATACAGAATGTTATGGTAGCTGGTGGATAGGCAAGTGTCTGACTGTCATACTCTGGGAAGATAGCATTGGGAGATCTGTGGTACACTGACACCACTCACCAGTGGAGTTCACCATTCTTCATTATTGTCATGCCCCTTCTAGACATTCCCTCCCTGCAGTCAAAGCCACTGTCAGTGACCTCTGACTAAGTACATTAGAAGATTATTGCATATTAGGAGCTGTCGCCAAATCCCACACAGAACCAATAGTTATCCAGAATGGCCTAAGACACACATTCAGTTGTAGTCTGAGCCACTGAGAAAGATTACATGCCAATGACTGAACAATACTATCCACTGGGAAAACATCCACCACTCAAAAATATTGTAGTGTCCGCACACCACACACAGTTGAGCCAGTACACATAGAGTTATGGACACAGAGAGTAATGTAGCCTTTCCCTTTCAATGGTTAGTCAGTTGTGGAGATGCAGTCACTGTTACACAACCTATACAGACAGGTATGGGATTGAAATCTTAGACTGTCACTGTTATACTGAATGTGGCAGTCATCACACCTATCACTGTGTGCAATGGCACCCATGCTATGTAACTACATAGGCATATCATACAACTGTTGCAGCCACACAAGTTACATGGTACACCAATACACAGCATAGATAATATGTCCTATGGAGTCTGTGTCAAGACTGTACATGCATAGTCTGTCACCTAAATGCTTTGGAGGGGATGTGTATGGCTCCAGACAGGGAGTTGCTGGATCCCACTTTGTACTCCCCATGTATCCATGAAAGGACTAACACGTGTCTCAACTGTTCTACACACCTACAACATCACTGTGGTATACACAGTACATGCTGGAGAGACAGGTATGTAACACAGACAGTACATCATACATGAAACATGCTCCCCATGCATGTGAAGCACACATCTGCCATGACATACCTCATGTTCAGGTCATGCAATGGGATGCAGAACACAACAATCATAACTGGTGTCAGACAACTGTCTGTACCGGACACAGCACATTTGAAGATGAGTCATCTCTATCACCACAGCTTGTAGATATCTTAGCTCCTAACACCTTGGTGACACTTATCAAGGGTATCAGTCCTTTTCACAGATTAGGAATGCATGAGTACTCTGAATGACATCATTGTCCTTGTAAGCCTGTTATATACATATGAACCTATGTAGCCATGCAGTTATAGTGCTGTGCCTTGCTGAAGACATATATCTGCTGTGCTGACATTCCATCCTGTGCTGCTGTATTGCCGCTGTGTACCCACAGGTTCTCCCAACAGACTCCTGAAACAGAAACATAAACAGGTCTGTGACACACCTTTCACTGTGTAAGTATACAGCCATTACAACATCATACAACATAAGGTAAACAAAAGTATGAGAATTGCAAGTATATAGCATCTATCAGTAACCACTACAAGTGGTATGGCAAAACAGAACTGCATTAGATAAGTACATGTTGACTAATATAGTCACCCTGTGCATCACACACATAGCTTAATTTCCCTGCATTGATGGTGAGGATGACAGGGATGTGGCACAGGTATCATCAGTTGCACATAGTGTTGTGTGAGGGTGCAGGAGGCCTATGCTGACCCAAACAATTGACAGAATGTGTGTGAGTCAGGAAAGTAAGCAGGTAAGATTAACCAAGGAAAGGTGCTGTGTGTGTCTGTAGGTGACCTGCATTTGACAGTGGTGTGCAAGTATGCGCATGCATACAGTCATGCTCAGTGCTAGTGCTAAATGTGTGTATGTTGGACAGGTTTGGACTGTACATGGTAGAGCTGAGAGTTCACATCTCTGGCCCCGAACATGGGAACTGGCTCTGGCAGGAGTTGCACTGGCACCTCCATGCCCAAGGTCATAAGCGGTGCTAGTACCTGAAGGTGACTGCTGCCTGCTGGGACAATGTCCTCCATGGGACCACCCCGGTCCATGAGCCCATGGCCTGCCATGTCTTGGTGTGGAAAGCACACTCCCATCTGTAGTGCTGGATGTACTGCCACTATGGAAGCGTGATTGTGCACAGCCATGTGTACTCTCAACAGATGGAGTTGCTGACCTACATCCACGAGTCCAATGCTCAACTCCAACCAGACATTCTACCACAGACACTTTGTGTTCCAAGACAGACACTGTCTCAGACCATCTTCTGTCCATTGCAGCAGTGAATTGATCCAGGGTGTCACCAATGTGGTAGAGGTAGTCACAGATGTCAGACTGTGCTGCATCCATAACCCTAAGCATACATCTGGAGTTCTGTTCAAAATGTGCCTGTACATCCATGATGGCCCAAAGCATGAACCGAGTGACCCATAATGTGACACCTGCAACAGGTGGTGGATGGACAGCAGGCCTCCTGCAAGCACCCCTATCAATATGCCTGTGTGGAACCTTGCCAGCTCTCTGGCTATGGCCAGTGTCTACACTCAGTGGAGCCATAGTTGCCACACTTTCCTGTTCAATGTCTTCACCCTCTGACTGTCCAATATCTGTGGACTCTGGGGATTGGGTATGTGTAGGTATACTGACTGTGTGCAGCGACAATAAGGGAAGTAGAGGGATGTCAACCTCTGGGACAGATTCAGCCCCCAAAACCCCCACCTGTGCCTCACTGTGACCACCATCATCATCAGAGTCTGAAGAGACACTGACATCAGGTTGTGCAGGAGAGAGACATCCACCCCTCCCCCCCGTCACCTGTGGTAAGAAAAGAGAAAGCGATACATTAACACCTGCACTATTATTCTCTGCAGTACTATGTTGTGATATATGTAAGGCTCTATACAGTGTCATTACTATGACAGACCTGTTGAAAACCCAACCTCATAGTAGGACTTGAGGACAGTACTCTTCCCACTATCAGCTGTAGTTACTTGTAAATAAAATCTCATTACACTGCAATCTCAACAGCAGCAGTGAGGTATACTGCTGACGTTAGTGCAGACTCTGCACAGTTGACACATATGACACTCTGTAGTGTTCTGACAATACTGTCACATCTATCAGTGTGGTCACACCTACAAGGCATAGGTGTGAGTCTAATGTGTACAGTCAGAAAATGTGTGTGCATTTGGCAATCATGTCAACAGTACAGCGATGCAGGTAGCGGGCTTGGGATGGCAGTCTAGGGATTACAATGCTGTAAACCTACATCAATAACAAAACAAAAGTGGTTGTTCCACTACAGGCCCTCCACTGGTTGTGCCATGATCACTGGCTAAATCTGCCGCTCTTCTGCATGCGGCACTGAGCATGTCCATTGCGTGGTGTTGAATTTGCTCATATGTCTTGTTCTGATGATCTGTGGCATTGACATCATGGACAAGGTCAGCCAACAATGCCTCCCACTGTTCTCTGTTGAGCCTCCCCCAAACAGTAGGAATTCATGGTGCAAACAGAACCCTTCTAGTATCAACTCATTCTCTGCATCCATGATAACTGCACAAAATCTTGCATACATTTTTACTGAAAGAAAGCAACATGGGAACACATGTCAGGATTACATACATGGAAGTACATTATGCAGAGCTACAGCAAGAACAGAATGGCTGGCTGGCTAACAATATCCACTGCTTGATCACACATGCTATATTCCACAGTGTGCAAATATACTAAGCATATGGATGCAACTAGGATACTATCAATAGTCAGGCATTCCCATGTGTGCTATGACAGATACTGCTGTACGATCATACGGCCAACACTGGAGTCTACTGTAGTGTGTCCCCAAGGGGCAACCCCCCTGATAATATGTCAAAGCAACTGTGCCAAACAAATAGCAATGTGTGATTACAGCCACTATAAAGTGGGAGTCCCATGAGCCCAGTGTCCCACACTAACAATATACATTCCACCTTTGAGGTATTGCACATCCTCTGTATGGGTAACAAATCTGGAGTACACTGACATGTCATTATCACTGTTCTAAGAATGGCTTATTGCTCTGATCCCTATTCCCCACATCCGCATATTGATGTAAACAAAATGGTTACATACCTGATGGTGTGCAGTACTCTTCTGCTGATAAGTGCTGATAGCTAATGTTTTGCATATGCGTGTTCTGTGTGAGGAAAGTCTCATACAGACTGATTCCCCATAGCCAGCTGCTTGCCTTTTTAATTAGCGTCTCATCAGCAGCTGATTGCCTGTTAACCAATGTGTGGTTCTGAAATGCTAATTGCAGCCAGCATTGCTGATTTGCACTATTATCAGCCAAAATCACATGCAGCCATACCTTTCAACCTCTTAGCACAAGAAATCTGGACAAAGCTAAAAATGATGGGAGGATAAAGGCTCAAAATATTGCTCTTATAAACTTAGAAAGTTGATAGAATAATAAACTTTGTATTAGCATGCATTTTTTGAAGGGTATGGAGTCTGAATCTCAATTGGCTGTCATTATTTAGTGACCAGTCCTCAATGACTTACCTGAAAACCAGAAATTTTATGAGGAACAGACCAAAAATATGAGGTGAAAATCTGGATATTCTGTTAAAATCTGGACAGTTGATAGGTATGCATGCAGCCACAGTACAATATAATCCCCTCCAACCCACACCTTCAACTAGTAATCTCCCCACTGCCTTCTATTTTTCTGCTGTTCCTACCTCCAACATAAAAAAAACTCTTAACTAAACTTAAGCCCAACAAATTAGCAGCAGACAGCCTCCCAAGTGAATACCTACAAATCGCAGCTGATGCTCTAGCCTACCCAGTATCCATCTTGATTAACCAATCTCTGTCAGAAAGTTATGTTCCCACACTATGGAAAGTATCACATATAATTCCCCTCCACAAAGGCGGCCCCTCCACAGAACTAACCAATTGCCACCCCATAGCTATTCTCTCTCCACTCTCCAAAATTCTAGAGAGATGCATTCACTCTCAGGTCTCAGACTACCTCCTTACAAACAACCTCCTTTCCAATACTCAGCATGGTTTCTGACCAAACCATAATGCCACCACTGCCTTACTCTCCTTTACTAACACTATCCTTCAGCATAAAAACAATGACTATCTCTCCTCTGCTACTTTCCTAGACCTATCTAAAGCATTTGACATGGTCCCAGACAAACAACTCATCTTTGTCCTCAATAACCTATCCTTCTCTCAATCAATCACCAACTGGTTTCAGAGTTACCTGTCTGACCGCCAACAATCCATTGTATGGCAGAATGACATATCTCCCCAACTACCTGCCTCTATAGGGGTTCCCCAAGGATCCATTCTCGGACCCCTACTCTTCTCTAATTTCACCAATAATCTAGCCTTCGCCACCAAACATGGCACACTCATACAATATGCAGATGACTCAACCATCATCTGCTCAGCCCAGTCCCTACCCAAACTGCAAAAAGTCACACAGGAAGCTTTTTCCTCTGTTGAAACTTGGTTATCCAATGCCCAATTAATACTCAACCCAAACAAAACTAAACTACTCATCTTCCAGCCCACCAAACATACTCAAAACAACTCTCACTTTAACATCACAGCAAAAGACACCACCACTATACACCCAACAGAACACACTAAATTGCTAGAAGTGGAAATAGACAATAAAATAAAACGTGACATTCACATATCCATGACCATAAAAAAGTCCACAAAAAACTAGGAGCATTATACAGAAGTAAGCAACTTCTCACCAAAGCAGCAAAGATTTCAGTAGCAAATTTCCACCTTATCTCCACCCTACTTTATGCCTCTCCAATATATACTAACCTAAGGCAATGCGATCTAAACAAGCGCACGACCTGCTACAACAAAACCACCAAATTCGCCACAGGGGCATCCTACCGTAGTCACCACTGTCGCTCATTTGCTGAAGTGGGCTGCCTTGAACTCCCTCACCTCCTTCAATGGTATCAACTCACACTCGCTCACAAACTAGTAAGCCATCCACTAAAAGTCCCATCCCTCCAGAATGTACTCCAACCCTATCGCACCACCAGACCACTAAGATCCAGCAACAAAAATCACTTACAGGTCACTAAAGCCAATAACTGCTGGAGAAGCACTATTCTCTTGCTCCATAGCCAAATTATGGAACTCCCTCCCACCCACAATTACCTCCATACCATCATGCACCCACTTCAAAACTTTACTAAAAGTGCACCTAAAAACATGCTGGCTATGCCCTTGCAACTCCCCTCTAATATCACCCACCCCATCCACCCACTACCTTTCTTTCCACCCCACTAACTACCATGATTATAGCAAGCTCGGATGCTCATAAGCCTAACTACTTATTATACAGCAGGAACTTCTTATTGTAATAATTGTTAATGTCTGTTATGTACTTTACATATGATAAAAGATTCTAGTTGTCTACCGATGAGTCTATCTTGGACTCCGGTGCGATGGTATACCACTGCCATTACTTTTTAATCTCGTTTGCGCTGCATGGCATGCAGATCCACTGAAACACACTTACTGACTGTAACTATCAATTGCTATGTTTTGTTTATACCACCTGTTTTAAGTAAGAGTTGTGTGGCATGGCAGGTCAATGCAGTGGTCTGTAGGTGTGATGGTCTTGGGTTTGTAACATGGGATGTGTTTATTTTGTAAGTTGTGTATTACAATTTTAAAAGCATATATAGCCAATATAGCTCTATTTAGCTGAGCTTAGTGAAGTATCATGCAGCTTCATGCTAAAAAATATAAGGAAAAGAAAAATGGGAGATAGGAAAGTGGTGAAATGGGGTGCAAGCAGGGGGAAAACATAGTGAAAGGCAGGTATGGATGTGGAGGAAGGGTGTAGGAAAGAACCATAGCTATCTATTTCTTGTACAGCAACAACTGTGCACTTTGACATAATTTGTACATGACTTTGAACTCTCACCCCCAGAGAGAGGGTTGAGGACAACATAACTGCATTGTCAAGCTAATTGGACCAAATTATGTGCATCCAGTGGACACGTGCAAAATGGAGAGCCATGTATGGGAAGATATTTTTTGGGGATATGTGCCCATTTTTTTTAAGGTGAGAGTGGAATTTTTGGGAAGGGACATAGGTACGTGTGGGGGAGGTAAGTTGGGTAGGTGAGGATGCATTTGCAGGCAGACAAGATAGATAAGACAGCAGACAGGGATGGTGTGTGACACATGAGGGTGTGAACAAATTTGTTAGGGATGGTGTTGTGGAATCTAAGTCCTATGTGCCTCCACAAGGCAGCAACATGACTCACATCCCCACCCATGGGACTGTCAGAACTGCACTACCCTGGGGGTGGTAGTGGTGGAGGCTGGGCACTAGGGCGAGCCTGCCCCACCAGGTTGGCCAGCATGTCCTAGATCCGACACAGGTGGCGGTCAAAACCATGGTAGACTATCCTGCCGCCAAAACCAGGAGCTCAGCCCAGGTGACAACACCCCCCATCCACCACCACTCCCATAGGGGGGCCTGGCCCCATCCCGTGGGGTGGTACTACCCGATGCTGCAAGTAGTGCAGGGGCAGCAGAAGGGGCACCATCGGTCTGGGTCTCAGACATGCTAGGACCTGGTGCTATGGTCAGAGGAGGCAAAGTAGGTGGCTCAGCCAGAACTGGCCTACCTTGATGTGCTGTGGTAAATGAGGTATAGCAATAAGTTAAGGTTAGTAATAACCAATCATTGTTAGTATTAGTAGAATGGAACATCATATTTATTAATCCAAATACATATTAATGTATATTATGTATAACACAACATTAAGTAACATAACAGTCAGTATGTTAACAGCATGCCAGTAAGAATTAAACCATAAGGCCAACAGAACAGTTTAGTTTAACAAAATATGTTAATATTAAATCATAATAATAAATAACAATAATAAATAAATGAAAATAAGGGGTGTGGAGAGAGAGAGAAACATTCCATTACTAACAATGCAGATTATGTCCTTGAAAATACTGATAAAAATACTCTACAGGTGTGTAGTGTCAGTTTTGAGTACAGTGACTATAATTCTCCTATAGCTGATGCGGCACATACATACCTCTCATGCTGCTAGCATGGGTTAGTATGGGCCAAGCAACAACAAATGCAGGTACACAACTACACAGAACAGTTTCACATAATGTGGACTTATACAACTGCCAAGGTGTTCTGTAAACAAATTTGGTAATACATTGCATTCCAGGTAATTTTTCAGGTACTCCTGTCACAGATGGATTTGGCAGTTTTAATTAGATTACAAGAAATTGTGACACTTGAGAGGCATGTTTGTGTATAGTACATAAATTAGACAGCCGTCATGCCTTAGTTGGCAGGCATGGGAATAGAACCCAATAGCTCTGACTGCAGGGGACATCTGCAAATAATGTAACAATTGACTGCAGCAACTTAGTGCAGACATGCAAAAAATGCATCTGTACTGGAAATATTTAGACAGATTTATTTAGGAATCAACAATGCTGCTTAACACTTTATTGGTATTGCTGATAAGTGTCTGTGAAATGTAAACACAATATCTGCTCTTAACAAGGGCTACCTCAACCATATACCTTTTGTTCTTGGAGTGGGAGAAAATGAGAGCATTATATGACTGATATTGGCCTGGAGACAACCTTGAACCGTACTATGACTTAAGCAATACATGTTACAGGACATTTGTTTTGCAGTCTACAACTATTGCACTGTTATACTTGACTGCAGTGACAGTAGAACACATGCATGAATACAGCCGTACTGCATATATTAAGACAGATTTATTTAGGAATCAACAATGCTGCTTAACACTTTATTGGTACTGCTGATAAAGTTTTGTGAAGTCCACACACAATATCTGCCCATAGAATGGGCTACCTCACCCATATACCTTTATTACCTGGAACAGGAAGAACACAGAGCATTTTGTGACTGATATTGGCCTGGAGACAGCCTTGGACCATACTATGAGTTGAGCAATACAGTTTGCAGGCCATTAGTTTTGCATTCTACAGCTATTAAAGTGCTACACTTGACTGCAGCAACCTTACCATAGACAAGTGATGCATACAGCTCTACTGCAATGGTTATGACAACACAATCCTGCTGTACACCATTTTGCTTACTGTTATTGGTGTTGTTTATTGTTTATTGCAATACAGTTGTTATTGTTCATTTTTTGCACTACAGCTCTAATTGCCCATTTATTGCATGCCACACCGCACAAACGGCAATTAAAAATTCTAATTATGATAATTAATTACATCTGGTTTCTATTTTTAGATGAGTAGCAGGTATCAGCTGCCTATATGTGAACACAGCTGGACATTGCTGTGCTCAGCACGTGCCATGCAAACATAAACATACAGAGAGGAAATAAAATTCATAAAAATAAAATATTACACATTTACAACAATTTACATCATTTCAATAGTAGTGGGGAGCATTACAGGGATCCTCATCCTATACATAACATCTGACTAGGCATCCACAACCATGGGGAGCCTCTACACTTCTCCCTACACGGATTCAATATCCCTGTTTCTATGCTCTATGCGGGCCATCATTAATTTGCATGTTGCTCAGCCAAGGGGGAACCATGGTTATGTACACAGATACATTCTGTGTAGGCTCTACACAGGGCCTACAAGGATTTTATTAAATCCTGGAGTCAGTTTTTATGGAAGGTTAAGCATGGAGGAGCAAAAAAATAAAGCTTGTAATTCTGAAGCTCTTATATCAGATATAATTCAAACCAAAAACAGAATTTTCCATGACAAGAATTTTAGTTGTTCTGAAGATGCTGGCTCAACTTTTTTGTCAACACTTCTAACACAAAACTGAGGTCCCAGGATGAAACTGGGTCCTTTATAGGAAGGCATAGAGGAATGCTTCCTATGAGAAGCCACAGAATGCGAGTTAATACCATTACAGATGTTGGATATAGAAGCCAGTTGCACTTTTATTGTGGAGTAAATCAAACACTTATCAAATAAGTTTGTAAGGAAGGGAAGCAGAGAAGGGGTTAATGTCCTGATTGGTTTCCCATTTAAAGAAGGACACTTTTTGAGACACCAAGCATATATGAATTATATTGTGAGAAAACAAGGGATCGTTGGCCATTAAGGAAACTTTAAAGAAACCAAGGTGTTAATTTCAGGTTGAGTAAGCTTGGATGAGGCTGACTGCATGGGTGTAACAGAAGAGCAAGATGGGGATCTAGAACCCATGGTCATTTTATCAAGTGAGGCTTGAACAAGGGAAATCAAATTTGCTGTGGCCAGCAAGGAGCAATGAGAGTTACCATGACATTGCATGCTGCTGCTTTATGCAAGAACTTCGACATCAGGAGGAGAGGGGAAAATGCACAGAGAAGTGCATTGGGACACTGTCCGACTAGTGCATCTCTCTAGCACTGTCCCTCTGGAGGGATCAGACAAAGTAGATGCTGCACTTGGTGTTGGTCAAGGATGCAAAGAAAATGCAGTGAGACTGGCACCAGCAGCTGAATGTTTGACTACTGGATTAACAGATTACTCATTAGGCATCAGAATGGATCTGTTAAGCCTGTCTGTGAGGCAGATGGCTTTCCTTGGAATGTGCATTGCAATCAGAAAGTGATGCAAAGCAATCACCCATTGTTAAACCATCATGAACTCTCTTCAAAAAGGCTAGAATCTGGTTCCTTCTTTGTTTATTCAAATACCACACTACAAAACATGTTATCTGCCTGAATGGGATTCACCTGAAATTCTTGCAACACTAGGAGAACCACCTTTATCTCAAGTATATTTAAAAGAATATTGGCCTCTGTCTGATTCTAAGTTCCTTAACCACTCTCCCCTTGAAATGCTCTCACATTACAAATAGGAGGCATCCATGGTGATTGTCATTCTGGGAGGATGACGAACACATTGCCTTCCCTCAGAGATTGTGATAAAGGTCAGACACCATTCCAAATGATCATTGCACAGCTTTCTAATGATAATGGGGGTTGAAAGTTGATCTGAAATTTGAGACAATTGGACTTTGAGTATCCATTGCAGTGTGTTCAAATAGAAGTGTGCATTAGGAGCCATAATTATTGTTTAGGCCATCGATCTTAGTACTTGGAGTACTAAGACTGTTGGTGGAGAGAAGTGATTCAGAAGACTTTGGGCTGAATCTTTGAGTGTCTGGATTCCAGCTGAAGGAAGGATTACTGTGCATTTCATTGTTTCCAGATTGCATGTGATAAATTGTGTGGATTATGTTGGATGTAGACTTGATTTTTCATAGTTTATAGAGAAACTTAAGGACAGATAGAGCTGTAACAAGTCATCTCCCACTTCGATAAAAGACTTTGGTTGTAGCAATGAGGATGGAATCATTCAAGTACAGGAACATGTGGATAACACTTGGACTGGGGTATGTGGTGAAACTGAAGAGCAGGTCCCTAAATTGGTAATGATTGTCTCCTAACTGTAAATGTAGAAATGTCCTGCATGTCTTTACCACCTTGAGATGGAGGTGGGCTTCCTGGAGATCTATCGAGCACATCAAATTGTTTGTTTTTTTTTTAGACATGGGAAAACTGACTGCACTGTGACCATTCTGAAGAGGATAATTTTGATGTAAATGTTTAGGCCACTGAGGTATAGAATGGGTCTGAGGTTCTTGTTATTCTTTGTAACAAAAATAAAAAAATCTTCAATAGACTCCGGAACCCCTCTGGTTTGGTGGGACCACTTGGATGATACATTTTTCTAAAACAGAAAATATTTCTTTTCCAGAGCATTTTTTTTGTCTGGAAGCAGTTTGGTTTTAGAGGGAGGAGTGAAAAAGGAAAATGATATAGCTTCTGGATATTATTTATTTCACCCAAGAATAGGGCCATCTACATGTGGGAGTGGAGAAACAAATGGTCTCTGACTGCATCCAGAGGAGAACAATCAGATAAGCCTTAAGGGATGTTGATACTGTCTGCCTGAAAAGGGCCTACTAAATCCCAGATTTTGCAGAGCTCTGTGTCATCTGGTTTGGTTTCCATTGAAAGGGCTACCTCTTCCATGGCCACCCCTGTCTGAGGTAGAGTCAAAGGGCTGATGTTCGGGTTTTCTGAACCATAGAAATTTAGAACCATTCAGATTCCTATTATGGAAACTTTGAGGGTCTTAAATTTGTCTGGTATGGCAAACAGAATCTTGTCTTGCTGTTTATACCTCAGTAGCTTTTTTATTACTGCAGGAACAAATAAAGATGTACCATCATACAGGCCATTTATGAGGATGCCTTACAATTGTCTGTAAAGTAAAACAATGAAACCAGGCATGATGTCTGATAGTAATACTTGTGACTGCTTCCCAGCTACATCACTGGCAGCATTATGTAGCAGCAACATGAAGAAGTTGGTGATGGTCAACATCATTGCCACTGCAGTCTGTAATTGTTTCTTAGACTCTGCCATGGGTGGCTTTCACAAAAAGTCTAACATTTGTTCCACTAAATCTTTCTGGAAGTGGTTCATAGGTATAGCATAGTTCAATGCTTTCAGGGCAATGGTGCCTGAGGCATATGCCTGCCTCCCCATTCTGTTCAGCACCTTGGACTCCTTGTTGGGTGGACAGACAGTAACTGTATCATCTCACATCTCTCAGTGATTGCTGCTACAATCACAGAGTCCTCCACAAATCCTTTGGAATAGTGCTGCCTATCCTTAGCATGGTGTAGAATCTTACCAGGCTTTCTTTGGATAGATTCTGATGGGTCAGGTTCCTGCCATGTTCCCCCCCCCCCTGCAACCAAATCCATTATTAGGTCAGCAGGAGGGACCACCTAGGAGGTAGAGGATGCAGAGTAATAGGCGTCAAGCAATAACTCTTCATCCTGAGAGAGTGAGTCTGTTGGCGATGATGCCCTTTGTCTTTTTTTTTTAAAACAAGAAACACCTTTATTAAATTATCACTTATTACATAGGCTATCATGCATTCATATAAATAAAAACAAACCATATTGACATTTTTAGTTGCAAGTATTATATATCACTCATAATCTATCCAGTCATTGTTAGGGAAACATCACTTAGCTCATTCAAATACTGCCTTCTTTTAAACCTCATTCCTCCTCCAAAACATTATTCTGCATGTATTGTTTCCACAATTCCCATTTTTTCTTTGTAGTTTTCTCCTACCTTCTAGTTGTTTTATCTCTGTTACTATATTCACTACTTCTAATTCACTTGGTTTAGACTTTGATTTCCACTTTCTAGTAATTGCAGCCACCATAATTAGACTCAGCAAAGCCTTCCTATGTCTAGGAAATGCTGATTCTGTATCATAGCACAAAAAATAATTTCCTTGGTTATACCAATTTGGTCACCCAGAATCTCCAACAGAGTAGTCTGCAGGGAATTTTTAATGTCTGCCAACTCATTACACTCCCAAAAAACATGTGCCCAATTACCCCTTTCTTCTCCATCACACCTCCAACATTTGCTATGTACCTGACAAGAACTTCTTGGGGTATAGCAATACCTATATAAACACTTCCAAGCAAAGGTCCTAAATTTTCTAGACTTTGTTGCATAGTTTGGAGTCATACATATATCCCCCATTGTTTTTTTTTTTTTCTGAATAGTTTATCCAATCTCTCTTCACAATCCTTTCTAATCTCCTCTGATTGATTCTTATAGTTATCATGCAATATTTTACATGCTGTACTAGTTATCACTTTTTTAAAAGCAGCTTCTGTTCTAGATTCGACTAAAAAGCTCTACCAGTGTGGGTCTTTTGTTTAGGATCCCCTATTTCTTTCACTTTGCCTATACTCTGACATCAGTCCTTGATAGGGAAGGCAATCTGTAGCCTGCAGTCCAAATAAATGTTTGGTCTTTTCCCATTCTATTACCTTTCCCTGTTTAATTATCAGCTCCCAATGCCATGGTTCTTTGCCAGTTTTCTCCAGTAAATTCCATCCCCCTCTTTCCTATTGTCTGTATCCCCAATTAAAGTCATCCCTGGTGGCAGAATCTCCTTTCCCAATTCCCATGTTGGCTTAGTTCTAAGAATACTTTCTGCTACTTTATCCATATAATATTCTGTATGACTATTGTCATTCTCGTTAAGGATCAGCATTCAAAATTCCAGTCTCTCCTTGTTTCTTGAGCTTCCCCCCATTTCGTCATCATCCCTTTCCATTTTGAATTATAGCTTTTTGCTTGTGCTATTTATAGGATCCTTAACTGTGTAGCTCTGAAATGCCTCTTTAAAATAGGTAATCCCAACCCACCTGGTCCTATCAGAAGAATCATCTTATCCCACATGCCTCCTGCCATCTTTCCCTCCCCAGATAAAATCATTCAACTCTTTATTAATTTCTATCCACAACTTCTCCTCTGGGTGATAAACATATGCATGGTCTGTGAATAAAACTAAAGGGACTAAAAACATTCTGACTGCTTGTATCTTGCTATCCATATCCATAAAACAGACCTTCCGATTTCTCAGTTTTTGTATTATCTTTTGTTTAGTCTCTTCCCACATATCCTTAGCTGCCATAACAGAATTATTTTTAATCCATACTCCTAAGTGCTTCATTTTATCATGCCCTCATAAATATTGGTATTGCTGAACCAATTCGTGAGTCGACAT
The DNA here is from genome assembly GCF_019279795.1 of Protopterus annectens. Taxonomy (NCBI): domain Eukaryota; kingdom Metazoa; phylum Chordata; order Ceratodontiformes; family Protopteridae; genus Protopterus; species Protopterus annectens. Next base: position 1,040,361,635 of record NC_056743.1, on the reverse strand, counting down.
GTAATTTACAGCTATTGCCTTTGCTTTATCTTCATTAAGTTTGTATCCAGAAAAGACCTGAAACTCTCTCAAAACATTCCACAACAGACTGAAATGTCCTTTTCTGGTTTTATCAGGTACAAAAATAATATCATTTGCAAATAAAGCCAGTTTTTCTTGACTACCATAGCAATTTTATCCTTGAATTTCTGAGTCCCTTATTTTCTTTGCCAAAAGTTCTGAATAAAACACAAATAACAAAGGGGAAAAAGGATACCCCTGCCTGGTTCCTCTGCTCAAACAGAACTTATCAGAGAGGAACCCAGCCACGTTAATTTTTACCTTAGATCCCTCACATATCCTCCTAATCAACCTTATAATTTCAAATGGGAATGCAAATGCTTTCATTGCCCTGCTCATAAAATCCCAGCTTACTCTGTCAAATGCTCTCTCTGTAGGAAAAATATATTCCTTCAGCGTAGCAGTATGCATCCTCCTCACTTTTACAGGAATACCTTGAAAGACCAAGGAATGGGAGTTTCATGACTTAATAACACTGAAGAGATGTTTCAAACTGACCTTGAATTGTTGTCTTCTAACTTTATGGCCAGACAGTATAGTAACAGAGAAATGAATGGAATGGTAGAGGAAATATGAAGTTTAAGGGCTAATAGAGCTTCCCCTTATTTTTCAGAAAATATTGTTATGAGCTCCTCGGCAGTAGAAGAGAAAAGGAGTAATTATGTACCATTAGTGTTGCCTTATGCTTATGCTGTGGTGGTACGGCGGTAGCGTTGTTACCTCAAAGCAAGAGGTTCTCCCATTTGATTCTCGGCTGGGCTTGGGAGTGCCTTCTGTGTGGAGTCTGCATGTCCTCCCCATGGTTGGGTAGTGTTCGAAAGACATGCGTGTGTAAATGGGTGTGCTTTCGTTGAAGGTTGGGCGTCGAGCTGGCACTTCAGTGTTTCATAAAAATCTACTGCCAATCATTAGCAGACCGGAATTCCACTGTGGCGACCCCTTACAGGGAAAAGACAAACAGCAACAAGTGTTGCCTTATGCTAGTGATTTTAGACAGATGAGATGTAATAGATTCTAACTGGAACATTGTTACTACAGATGATAGGATTGAGGGTATAGTAGGTGGTTTCCCCTTTTTATACATATACAAACAAAAAGTCTTCTAAGTTGTGTCAGGAAGACACTTTAGATAGGCATTTGCCTTTTGGTACTTTTCCATGTGGTAGCTGTAAATATTGTTCTTATGTAGAAACGTCAAACTTGTTTATACACCCTGTTTCTAAACAAAGGTTTGTCTTTAAGGTACTTGCACATTGCAAAACTAGAAACAATGGGCAGGATTCACGAAGGCTTACACGGAGTTTAAGAGTAGTGTAAGCCTCCGTGTAAGCCTCCCGATCCAGGAACAGCCCAAACCTCCGTGTAAGAGACTAGCTAAAACATCTCTTACACGGACTGGGCGTGGAAATGCTCAATACCTCATTTGCAGCTCAAAGATATGCAAATGAGGTATTTGAGCGATCCAGGAAGCCCAAACCAGTCCGTGTAACGGACGTTTTAGCTGCAGAAATGTACTCAGCTGACAACTGAGTACATTTCTGCAAAATTTACAACGGAGCTATGTCAGCTCCAAATAAAGGTTGCATATGTGTCATCTAGCATGCCAATGGCCAAATATGTGGCCATTGGCATTAAAAAGTGATGCAAAATTATTTAAAATAACATTTTTTTTTTCGGGGGATTTTGATGTTTAACTGCAGCGCACACCCGTGCAAACAGGGTGCGCTGCCTAAAAGTGAAAACCGAAGCTTATAAGCCCACAATTGTGGGTTTTATGTAGTACATGGAATGACAATGCAGGGACTAGCAGACCAAAAACAATATGGCCACCGTGTAGTGGTTGCCAAGGGGGGGAAGCTCAGTGTAAGAGATGTAACTAAACATTACTAGGCAATCCTATGTAAATGAGGGTTACAATACTGAATCACACTGCCACATAGCTAATGAGCACTTTTCGAGTAGTGTAAGAGTTACAGAAGGGGGAGGAATAGAGTAAGAGGTAGGTGACATCACGGGGGGGAATGATAGAAGTAAATGTATCACATTGGAGAGCAGTGTAACATGACAGATGACAGACAGACATCAGGGAGAGAGGTGTGTCCCAACAGAACACTAGGAAAGTCAAGAAATAGAGGGTGTACACTATCCCTACACTCAAACTTTCTTGATATACGTGCATGCGCGCGTGTAAGGCAGGTTCACCATGTGGGAGCGTGTTGCAAACCGTTTAAAATGGTTTGCGCGGGCGTGCACGTGTGTAAGGCAATGTAAACATCAGGAAGCCTGTTGCCTGATGTATAAGGCTGTGTGCGTTTTACCATGAATCAGCCAAGTCCAAACCGTGTAAGTATGTGTGCGCGCGTTTAAGTCACTGTGAGCGTGCTTATGCTGGTGTGCACATTGCTCCCCCTGAGGAAACAGAGAGGAAAAAGGAAACAACCAGATTACAAGGAAGCTGTCAGAGAATACTGCTGGAGTTAATTGGTGATAACAATTAGAAGCAGGCAATTACACAGGCAGACTAGAAGCCCAACCCAGCACTTAAAACACTGCAAACAGCAGTGCAGGGTGTTTCTCTCAAGAGATACTGCAAGAAAGGAGTAAGCTATCAGAATTGAAAACTGAAAAAGCTGAACTCAGAGCAGAAATGCTAGGGGCTGCCATAGCTGTTATAATCAGGCATAGGCGAATTGCTGAGGGTGGTGACAATGCAGATGCTGACAGACAACCCAGAGTGAGGAGAAGGAGAAGAGTATACAGGCCCAGGGTCACCTACCATGGGTTACATGAGCTGGAGATAGTAGAGCGCTACAGAGTGGACAGAGACCTTCTGCAGCAAATTGTTGAGCTGTGCAGGCCACGTCTCACACACAGAACCAACAGAGGGGAACCCATCCCAGTGGAAACCAAGGTATGTGTTGGCCTAAGAATACTAGCAACAGGTACCTTCCAGAGACCAACTGGTGATATGATGGGGATATCACAGGCATCAGCCTCCAGGGTACTGCACCAGTTCCTGGATGCCATGTCAGCACATGTCAGTGATCATGTATATTTTCCTAATGCCCGTGAGGTTGTGGCCAGCAATATGCATCTCTTCCAGCAAATAGCGGGATACCCTGAGGTACTGGGTGCAATAGACTGCACACACATACGCATCAAAGCACCAGTCGGTGAGCAAGGTAGAGCCTATATTAACCGCAAGGGATTCCCCTCCATCAACTGCCAGGTCATGTGTGATGCCCAGGGCATAATAATGAATGTGTGTGCTGGCTGCCCTGGGAGCTACCACGATTCCCACATCTGGCATCTGACGCAGCTGTACCAATCATTTGCCAGTGGGGACTTCCCACACGGACACCTAGTGGGGGATGCAGGTTATGCACTTGAGCCGTGGCTGATGACACCCATCAGAAATGCACACACACCTGAACAGGAACGCCATAATGAGGCACACGCACAAACACGTAATGTCATAGAGCGTGTGTTTGGGCTGCTCAAGTCACGGTTCCGGTGTCTGGACATATCTGGTGGAGCCTTGCAGTACACACCAACTACATGTACCCAAATGATCATGATATGTGCTATGCTACATAATATGATCCTGCGGAAACAGCTGCAGCAGGACCAGCATAGGGCTGGGCCAAACATACCCCCACCATTGCCAAGGCCACCACAGGCAGAGGGTGACTCGGAGGAGGAACAACCTGACCTTGCCCCAGTAGGCAGAAGGAGGCGTGCCCAGTATGCCCTGGCCTTGGCAAAGAGGCAACGCATAGCACATACACTGGCTCAGTAGGAACACTGGGACTGATACCCCTCCGACTCACTCATATAGTAACAGGGACGCCTAACATGACACAACCTGCTTCCAAACATGTACAGGGAGTGTAGTATGTGCATCCGACAGAGGCAGCCCTGCAGCACCACCTGAGGCATGAATGCCATGTGTTAAGTAATGTAACACCATGTACCATATGCACACCTGAGGACCCTGACTAACATCCACCCTCACCAATCATGAACCACAAAACACAAACCCACCTTCATAGGTACCACAAGGGATAGGAACCTAGATGTAATGCTACCCAATGCCAGAAGTATAAACAGCAAGATGCGTGCAGTGTAAACACACACAGTATAGAGAATGTAGATATCAGTGCTGTAATAGAAAACTGGGTCAAAGCCCACATCAGCACCCTAACACTACCAGGTCACACCTCATACAGTGATGTACAGCTGCAAAACATGGAACAAGCTACAAAACGAGGGTGACTAGCAATAAATGTCATGGATAACCACACCCCATGTTGGTACCACAACAAGAAGCAGCATGGATTAGCCATGGTCAAATACCAATGGCTAAAACTGCCTACCACTATATAGCTTGCTGCAGACCACTGTCCTAATAGCAGGAACTGCACCAGGCCTATGTTGGAATACATGAAGATATCAAGCCCCCCCAAACCACATTATATTGCTTGACTGAAAATACCTACACATACACCATAGTTTCATAGTTTCATAGTTTACTACTAGGCTATCTGCCCTAGTGCATTTATAAGCCTAGCCATAGTGATGTGGCTATTGCCACCCCTTATAGTGGTAATAAGTGTACAGAATAGATTCGAATATTGTGCCTCTGACTTAGTAGTGACACATTATGACCCCTTTACTTAATCGAATTAATTGACTGTGCCTCTGTCTAGTAGTGACACAGGGAGGACCCCTGGGGTAAACCTACGATCTCACATCCACTTGTCCAGATTTCTCTTGAAGAGAGTCAGTGAGGGACTCTGTCTAACATGAACTGGGATTCTGTGCTAGAGTGTGAGAAGCCTCTGAGTTATGAATCTGTCCCTCCAGCATGTCCTATACATGTATGTGCTGAGGTTCAAATCTTTAGCTCTCATGGTTCTGGTGGATTTGGATTGCTTGCAGTGGAGCATGTCCACCAAATCCTGATTGGACATGGTCTTGTATGTCAGGCATAGGTCACCTGTAAGTAGGCGGTATGCTACTGAATAGAGCTGGATTTTCTTTAGTCTGGAAGCATATGACATGTGTTGTAGACCCTTGATCCTCTTGGTAAGGTACTTTTGGGGTCTCTCCAGCTGTTGCAAGTGCTGGGTGAGGTACATACCAAATGGGGCTTTGTATTCAATCATGGGCCTGATAAGGGAGAAGTATAGGGTACAATGACCTCCTTTGATCTGGATGGAAAACCCTTCATGATAAGGTGGGCAAGATAGAAAGTCTTTCTAACCACTTTGGCAACATGGGTGTCAAACGAGAGGTCACTATCTACATGGGTCCCCAGGTGTCTGATTTTTTTTCTGTGCTCAGTGGGTTGCTGTCTATGTGTTAATTTGTGGGTACTTTGTTCCTCCCAAAGGGGATGACTACACATCAGTTGCATTCAGTTTCAGGCCATGATTCCGGCACCAGCTATCTGTTTTGTGAGGGCATTCTGTAGGATGTGTGTGCCGGCTGATGTATTCACTATGGTGCCTAGGTTGCAGTCATCTGCAAACTGTGTCAGCCACAACCCTCCTATGTTTGCTTTCACATCTGAAAAGTAAATGCCAAATAAGAGGGGTCCCAGGACAGTGGGACACCACTTGTGACTGGCTTTGAATCTGACAAGGCACCTGCAATGTCGACTTTATGTGTTCTTTTTTTAGCCATTTTGCAACCTATCCTGTGACATATGGATTTATATTTCAGCTGTTGAGCTTGTCTATGATGCCTGAGTGGGGTATTGTGTCAAAGGCCTTAGCCAAGTGCAGGTAGGCTGTGTGGACCGCTTAGCCCTCATCAATGGCCCTACTGACAGTTTCAAAATAGTCAACTAGGTTCAAAAGGCAGGATCTGCCCTTTACAAAGCTGAACTGGGTGGGATCAAGAGTCTGTAGGTCACCAATGTCTCTGTTTAAGAGCTCCATAATGACTCTTTCCATAGCTTTGCAGACAAGGCTGGTTAAGCTTGTGTGGTGGTAGTTCCCAGGGTCTGTGGAGGCATCTCCTTTGTGGAGTGGGACCACTGTTGCTGTACGCCAGTGTTCAGGTACATATCCTGTAGCAAGGCTAAGGTTAAATATCATTTTATATACGGGTTTAGCTCCTCTTGGAGTTCACGTAGCACGCAACTGGGGATACCATCAGGTCCCATTGATGCTGTGTTTTTGTCTTTGCTGAGTGCGGCTCTCACATGGACATCTGAGATGACAGTGAGGTTACATTCAGCTGTGATAACTATCATCTTTTGGGGGTGAGGGAGAAAATTGCACTGAACCTGTCTGCCAGAATGTTGCCAATATCTGTCGGGTCACTGAAATTTATGTTGTTGTGTACCAACTCTGAGCATATCTGAGGGTTCCCACCCAGGTTTCTGACATAACTGAAGAAGGCATTGTGGTTATCTTTATTGTCTTTGGTGATTTTTGTCTCAAAGTTGACCTTGGATGTCTTTATGAGAGAATGTAGCTTTTTACTAGTGCTGATCACAGCTGCCTTCCCTTTAGGAGATTTAGCTCTGTTTTGCATTAGTATCCTTCTTTTGTGATACAGTTCGTTTATGGCTGGGGTCCACCAGACAGGCCACTTTCCCTTGGTGGAGAGGGTCTTGGTTTTATTTGTGATTGCATGGTCCATGCTTTCTTGGAGATGTCCGTAGAAAGCGTTTGTGAAGGAGTCACCATTGTGTGTTGTGGTTTCCACTGGCCCAGTGGGCTTAAAGGATACCATCTCAGTCTGAAGAAGTGTGAAGTCAGCTTTTGAGAAGTTTGTCACTATACTCTTTGTATTATACTAGCACCGACACATTTGTAGAAAATTTCCCAGAATCCATCAAACAAAATGGACATGCAAAATGTAACACTTCCACAAGAGGGGTAAGCATACTGGATGTGATAATCAGAAATATGTGTACTGGATGTCAAGATGAGAAGTGTATCCCTCACTGGTAAGACCAGACCATAGAGTAATCACACTGTAGTTACACATCCCGACCCCAGTCCCTGGCCAGAATACCACAGTGAAACACATGTATAAAGCATAGCTTGCACCCCTACAAACCAATGTGGAATCCATGAAAGGCCCTGTGCAAGTCCAGAATATGGGACACACTGCAGAACATGTTATACAGGCATTCCATGAACACAGCCAAGAGTGCTTGGAGTCTGCAATCACAAATAACAACAAGACACAATGCCATACACCCAGGCATCTGGCATGCTGGACTCCAGCAATTACTAAACCATTGAAGAGAATGAGGAAGCTACCACATGATAGATCAAACATAAAAAGTGAAGTAATCAGTGATCACTAGTATGGCAATAAAATGTGTCCACACATACAATCCACTAAGGCCAGGCAAAACAAGTAGAATCTGTGAATCCAGAGGCAATGTGACACCTGTCCCAAGTACACACACAACAACAACTCACCCCAATAAATACAAATATATGTGATAGACGCAACCAGGTAGCCAAACCGGAGCCTGAGCACCCCCAAATCAGTACTGTCAAAACTAGTCAGGAGGAGAAGGTAACCACATACACCACAAACCCAGTCCCACATAGACCTACAACGACTGTAAACCAAACACATAAACACAAAAACATTCCCAGAGGCCCTAATTACAAACACACAACACCAACACAAGCCTCCAAAGCAGACACCCAATAAAACAACCTCCAGACATAGCACATGTAACACATAGTACACAAAGCTGGTGTGCCAAACAGTCACAGGACAGAAGGAGAAACAACATGCCTGATACAGTTGTAATAGGTGACTCCATAGTGAGACATGCTGCTGTTCCAGGGATGGCTTGCACCTGTTACCCATGGGCGTCTGGATATTGCCTAAGGCTGTTGCAACCTACAGAGATCCTTTTGTAGGCAAGGCCAAAAGACTAACCCACCACCATAGAAAACAAAACTGGAAAGAAACAGAAGGGTAATGCTGATCAATGCCAGACGTGTAAACCTCAATATGCATGCTCCTGAGGCCCTCCCAGTATGGAGAACATCGATGTCTGTCCAGTGATAGAAACCTGCTGCAAGCCTCGTGACAGCACACCAGCACTACCAGGTAATACCACATATCATGTGTTATGGCCACAAAACCTGGAACAAAACATAAAAGGAGGGTGAGTATCCATATTCAGCACAGACACCTATACGTCCAGTTAACTGACAATGCTTACGTCATTGCAGTCCACCCATGTGCAACTAACCGTAGGCAAGACTGCTGTACAGTCTGTAGCATGCTACAGACCACACTCTCACACACAGGAACCCCACCCCGCTGTCCTGAAGACAGTGGACAGTATGAATGTACCACCAAATACAAAACAAGGTACACACAAATTACCACATAGGTGGTAAACCATTATGTATGGAAGGAGTAATCAGGGACCTAGTGACACAAGTGGACAGTAACCTGTTATGTGACAGTCACATTGCCAATCTGGCTAGGAAGACTGTCTATATTGGACACTGTATCATGAAAGGAGTCACATCTACGTCAACAAAGGTCATTGTGCCCCTATACTGTTCCCTTATCAGACCCATAATGTAGTACAATGCCTCATTTGGGATGTACATTACCTGGCACCTGCAGCAGTTAGAAAGACCTCAAAGGTACCTCACCAAGAGTTAGAAAGGGTCTCAAATATATGTCATATGCTGCCTGGCTGTAGACACCACAGCTGAATGCAGTCACATACAGCCTACACAGAGGCATTGTATGTCTGTTGTACAAGTCCATGTCCAACACAGAAGTAATGGACATGCTCCACCCCAGAAAACTCAAAGCCATCGGAGCTGTGTGAGTCAGAGATGTCAACCTCAACACATAATGAAATAGGATGTGCTGGAGGGACAGATACCTAACCCTGAGGCTCTCCACACCCTGGAACAGAATACCACTACATGTTAGGCAGAGCCCCTCACTGACACTCTTCAACAGGAAGTTGGCAAAATGGATGGATAATTGTAGATGTACACTGGGGTCTTTACTGTGTCATGTCCAGACAGAGGCACAGCTAAGTAAATCATAAATGGCCATAATATTCACATAGCAATGGTGGCAAAAGCCACACACACTGTGGCTAGGCTTACAAATGCCCTAGGGTGGATAGCCTAGTATGAACCTATGAACCTATTATGATACAAATTGTACAGGACACTAAGGATAATCCCAAGGCTGCTGCAACTGATGGTAGGAAGCGTGTTGTGAATTCCCAGATATGCTCTGGATCACACAAATATTACAAACAACATACCAAACACACACACGTATTGCCAACATACATCCTGACAGGTGCAGTGCAAACCCCCATAATGCAAAATATCTTTCCCAGCAGACTGCTGCCTCCCTGACATTATGTCAGCCTTACCACAGGATATGTACCCAAAGAGCAGTGTATAACAACAGTGGTCGTTCTCAAGAAAGGTGTCGCCTGAATGGATACTAAAACAACCACCACAGAATCCTGAGAAGCTTGGTCTGCACAGCTATGGAAAGGATCAGCATGTACCGCAGACATAAAGATATTGCGGATCTATTGACACCGACCCTACCCAGTGTGGGTTTATTAAGTGCAGACCCTGCCCCTAAACATGTGTGACTCAGTTGAAACAGTAATTGAGGTCACTGATGAGGGCAATGTGGTCCACACAGCGTAGCTGGACCTTGCAAAGCCTTCCATACAATACCCTACGTGTTCAATATAGATATGCTCACCAGCTTATATATACACCCCTATGTCACTAGAGGGGTTGCAAACCAGACCAACGACAGAACTGACATGGTCAGACATGCTGCAGCCATGTCAGACTACAAACCACATATAACAGGTATCCCACAAAGCTTGGTCCTGGGACCTTCCCCGTCTGGTATATATGCCCCATAGGTACAGGCCAACATGTAAGGACTGTGCCTGAACATGTTTGCAGAGGACTACAAACTGCCCAACATATCTGACACTCCAGCTGACACAAGCATCCCACAAAAGGGCCACATAGAAACAGACAACTGGTGCCATAGCCATGTCAGCAAGTTAAATGGAGAAAACTGTATAGTCAACCTCTGTGGATATACAGTAAGTGACCACCAATTACCACATAGGTGTTAACCCATTACATACTTAACATGTAATGACAGACCTGGGTACACAAGGTGATAGATATCCTGCATTGGACAAACATGTGGCTGTAGTGTTAACAGAAACAATCCATATACCAACCTAATCATGAAGGTTATGACATCTAGATAAGGGAGGTCATTGTGGTTCTGCAGTTATACTTCATCAGCATTACAATTGACTACAACAGCCCCTGTGGGTGTACCTCAGCAGACACCTCCATCAACTGTAAAGTCCACAACAGTACCTCACCAGGAGTATCAAAGAGCTTGAACAGATGTAATGTGTTGCCTGATTAAACAGAGTGCAACTCCACACACTGCCATGCTGGCCACCCAGACGCAAGCTGTGCCTGATGTAGAAAGCCATGTCCAAGCTGGAATCAATGAACATGCTGCACCTTGTACAATCTGAATGGCAGTGAGCTATGCACATGAGGGACCTGAACCCCATCACTGACATACATAGGACAAGCTGTACTGCATTATCCATAACACAGAAGCCACCCCACGCATGAGTAAACTACCAGTACAGGTTATCCATAGAGTCACTCGTTGATTCTCCTCAACAGGAATCTTAATGAGTGGATGGGAGATGGTAGGTTTACCCTGGGTATCACTGTTATGTCACGGGTAGACAGAGGCACAGTATACTAAACATGACATATGTCATGGCAAACTACACTTACAATGTGTTGAAGGACAAACACACTCTCTGACTAGCATTAGAAATGGCCTAGGGCACATCGGTAGTGTTTGCCAATGTACACCTATGTTGTGGAATACACTACTGATGTTGGACGAGGCTGTTGTAAGTAGTTAATATCTGAACATAATGCAACATGGTCAGATGTGCACAACTGGACCCTAACCAGGCTGTTGTGCTCACTATGGAAATGTAAAGCAGTGATAGGACTAAAGCCCAGGATACTGTCCACCACAGTGAAAGTACTGAACCACTACACTATACAGTACTACAGTGTTAGGTCAGTATGAACGGATGTTGACAATTGTATGCAAAGTATCCCATGCAAAACCTGCAGGCACAGTATAATCCCTGTTGTGTTCACACAAAAGCATTTGGACAGTAACTACACAACATGACACAGAACACACAACCATAAACAGGAGATATTTGTTGAAGTTCACACTCATCCACAAATGTGATGGGCTGCAGAGTTCAACATATGGAAAGCTCACACTGGGCATGCTCACACACTTTGATAAATGAGACATCTTTCACACAACATGCCATGGGAAGGCTGAACTGGGCATGCTCACACACTTAGTCCAAATATCAGTTTAGCATTTTGCCACATATATCTGGTATATGTACGTGTTATTCCAGTAACCAACAACATTATAGCAATCTGACCAGTGCTCACACTTAAATGACTACAGAGACATACATGATATAGTGGATTTCCCCCATATGCAAACATCTTCCACAGATACACAAGTTGTTCATACAAACAGGAAATGTTATGGCAATAAAGACCTGCAAACACTGCTATCAGCACCAAATAATGTGCATCTGACAGTTAAACATATGGGTGTAGAGGTCAACACTAGGCTGTTTGCCCTAGGGAATGACAGCTTATCCAGAGTGTGTGTGTGTGTGTGGGTGATTGTGGTTGGTCTGTGTGCAAGTCTGTGTGAGGGAAATGTTCCTTTTAGCAACTGGGAAAACACACCACAGGATGCTCATTCCCCTTTCTAAACACTGATGATGTCAGCACCCTATAAGTATATCAGGAGAAAGGAAATCTCCCAGTAATGCGAATAGCATGCTCTGCTAATGCGTCCATCTCTAGTGTCATAACATAGTTAGGTAGGGGTTTGAATCTAGCAAGTGTGTGTGAAGGGGGGTTAGTGTGTGTGTAAGTGTGTATGAAAGGAACATCCCTTTTGGCAACTGTGAAAACACACCACAGGATGCCCATTCCCCTTTCTAAACACTGATGATGTCAGCACCCTATAAGTATATCAGGAGAAAGGAAATCTCCCAGTAATGCGAATAGCATGCTCTGCTAATGCATCCGTCTCTAGTGTCATAACATAGTTAGGTAGGGGTTTGAATCCAGCAAGTGTGTGTGAAGGGGGGTTAGTGTGTGTGTAAGTGTGTATGAAAGAAACATCCCTTTTGGCAACTGTGAAAACACACCACAGGATGCCCATTCCCCTTTCTAAACACTGATGATGTCAGCACCCTATAAGTATATCAGGAGAAAGGAAATCTCCCAGTAATGCAAATAGCGCGCTCTGCTAATGCGTCCGTCTCTAGTGTCATAACATAGTTAGGTAGGGGTTTGAATCCAGTAAGTGTGTATGAAAGGAACATCCCTTTTGGCAACTGTGAAAACACACCACAGGATGCCCATTCCCCTTTCTAAACACTGATGATGTCAGCACCCTATAAGTATATCAGGAGAAAGGAAATCTCCCAGTAATGCGAATAGCGCGCTCTGCTAATGCGTCCATCTCTAGTGTCATAACATAGTTAGGTAGGGGTTTGAATCCAGCAAGTGTGTGTGAAGGGGGGTTAGTGTGTGTGTAAGTGTGTATGAAAGGAACATCCCTTTTGGCAACTGTGAAAACACACCACAGGATGCCCATTCCCCTTTCTAAACACTGATGATGTCAGCACCCTATAAGTATATCAGGAGAAAGGAAATCTCCCAGTAATGCGAATAGCGCGCTCTGCTAATGTGTCTGTCTCTAGTGTCATAACATAGTTCAGTAGGGGTTTGAATCCAGCAAGTGTGTGTGAAGGGGGGTTAGTGTGTGTGTAAGTTTGTATGAAAGGAACATCCCTTTTGGCAACTGGGAAAACACACTACAGGATGCACATACTCCTTTGTAAACAATAGCACAATTATTTATGGCTTTTGATTCCAGACATGTCACGTGTGTTTTGCTCACACAGAATGCCCATGTGTGCGGGTTGTTTCTCACAATAATGCATGACATCGATTAAACCAGTTATGGCAATGCACACATGATGTATGTGTGTGCCAAATACACATATGTACCTGTGACCTTCAATAGTTACCATGTGTGATGCCTGCCACATGTGAATACATGGTATTTGCACTGGGTAACATTATGACTGTGGTCTTCTGTGCAGGTGCTGCATGTGGGATGTGTATATACAGTGTGAGATGTAGATGCTATCAACCTAGCAGTGAGGGATACACACCTGGTCTGGGGCATATAGTCTACATGTTGTTGATGAACAGGTGCTGCATGTTTTCACCTGTTGTGGGAGTGGTAAGAAGTTGTTCCATAGCAATGCAGTGACTGCATGCTAAGAACCTTTCAGCTAGGGTGTTGTAGCTACAGTAATTCATTAGCATTCAGTAATATGTCAGCATTCCTGGTGAGGGTATGATGCCAACCAAGGTCAGGGTTCTACCAGCCTGTGCCACTTGCTCAGTGAGCCCTTCCATGTTCCCTATCATGTATTCCAGTGAGGGACATCACACGTCAGCTGTAGTGGCATGGACAATGACTGAGTCATATGTGTCCATGCATCTGACTGACCTGTATGCTTGTGTTATGTGGTGGACCATAGTGCCCCATGAGCATATCACTGTGACCTTCACCTTGTCCAGCCTGGTGAGCATGACCTCACTGTACCGGACAATAAAAGTACCTAACACAACTGCAGCAGGAGTGTTGTATAGCTGTACAGACTGTGCTTGTTTGGCACACAGGATTTGTGTGCTATGTGTTATGCGTGCTGTGTTCAGGCCTAACGTATGCCTGTGTGCCAGCTGCAGAGGTGTCTGCCACTCAGGCAGGATGCCATTCTTAGGCTCCACGAATGGCCCGGTGTGTTCCCGTGCTTGTATTGCTGTCAGTGTAGGTCTACATCAGACTGGTATTGCAGTCACTGTAGTATTTCATGCCACCTGACAGGTTATGCCAGTACTGGGTTCAGAGTGCTTAGTCCACAGTTTGGCTATGTGTTGCCATCTCATACATGTGTTGTACATCCATGGGTAGGGGATAGGGTTGACTGTGTACATGTGGCAGCTGTGACATTACTACATGACTCACATATTCCACAACTGTACCATAGAGGTGACTGACAACTGACCTTTGCACATGCTACCATAGTATTGAGATTGCATTGGTGATTAACAGCACATAGGGCCAATGGTGAACAAGATACATAGGTTCATAGGTTCATACTAGGCTATCTGCCCTAGGGCATTTATAAACCTAGCCAGAATGTGTGTGGCTTTCACCATGCATTGTAAATCTATCTTGCTATGCCCTTTTCCAAGGTTAGTATACTGTGCCTCTGTCTAACAGTGACACATAAGAGATACCCAGGGTAAACCTACAATGTCCCATCCAGTCATTAATATTCCTCTTGAAGACAGTCACTGAGTGACTCTGCCTAACCTGTATTGGGATAATATTCCAGAGTGAAGGGAGCCTCTGAGTTATGAATGTGTCCCTCCAGCATGTCCTATGTATATCACTCCTGAGGTTCAAGTCTTTCCAGCGTGTAGCTTGATGGGATTTGGATATTCTGAGGTGCAGCATGACCATTAAGTCAGGGTTTGACATGGCTTTATATGTCAGGCACAGATTGCCTATGAAGAGGCAGTATGCCACTGAGTAGAGCTGCTGTTTCTTTAACCAGTCAGTATGTGGCATCTGTTTGAGCCCTTTGATCCTCTTGTTGAGGTACTTTTGTGGTCTTTCCAGTTGCTGCAGGTGTCTGGTAAGGTGCATGCCAACAGGGCATTGTAGTCAATTATGGGCATGATGAGGGATGAGTAAAGAGGCACAATGTCCTCCCTGATCTACATGTGAATCCCTTCATGATGAGGTGGCCTATATAAAATGTTTTTCTAACCACTTTGGCCATGTGGTTGTCAAATGAGAGAATGCTATCAACTTGTGTACCCCAAGGTCCATAATTCCTTCTTCTGTACTTAATGGATTAACACATATGTGGTACTTTGTGGTCACTTTGTTTTTGCCAAAGGGGATGACTATACACTTTTGGCATTCAGCTTGAGGCCATGGCTGTGGCACAAGTCGTCTGTTTCTAAGAGGCCCTTTTGGAGGATGCGTGTGTTGGCTGGAGAGTTGATTATGGCGTCCAGTTTGCAGTCATCTGCGACTTGCTCAGCCACAGTCCTTCCATGTTGGCCTGTACCTCTGATAAATATATACTGAACAAGACAGATCCCAGGGCTGAGCCTTGTGGGACACCACTTGTAACTGGTTTTGAGGCTGACATGGCTCCAGCAATTCTAACCATGTGTGTTCTGCCCTTGAGCCACTGTGCAATATATGTAGTGACATAGGGGTTAATATGTACACTGGTGAGCTTCCCTAGAATGCACAAGTGGGGTATTGTATCAAAGGCTTATGCAAGGTCCAGGTAGGCTGTGTAGACCACCTTCCCTTGACAGTGGCCTTGGTGACTGTTTCAAAGAAATCAAACAGGTTTGAGAGGCAGGATCTGCCATTAACAAAGCCAAACTGTGTATGATGCAGTGTCTGTAGGTCCCCAATATCTATATTTATGAGGTTCATGATGATCCTTGCCATAGCTTTGCAGACCAAGCTATTCAGACTTATGGGGCGATAGTGTCCAGGATCCGTTAAGGCACCACCTAAATGTAGAGGGACCACTGTTGCTGTACGCCACTCTTTGGCCACATATCGTGTAGTAAGGCTGGGATTGAACAGTAGTGTTATGTCTGGGTGTAGCTCTTCTTGGAGTTCATGTAGGACACAGCCTGGGACACTGTCTGGTCCCATTGATGCAGTGTTTATTGCTTTGGAGAGGGCAGCTCTTACCTGAGCATCTGAGATGTCAGGGGTTGCAGCACTCTGCTGGGAGAAATATTTGCCCTTTTGGTGTGGAACAGTGGAGAAGTTAGCAGTGAACCTGTCCACTAGGATGTTGGCAATGTCTGTGTGTTTGGTATTTCTTTTGACATTTTGGACTACCTCTGAGCATATCTGGGAATTACCACCCAGGTTCCTAACATAACTAAAGAAAGCCTTGTGATTATCCTCAGTGTCTTGTGGAATTTTCTCTCAAAGATGGCCTTAGACAATCTTATGAGTGCCTGTAGTTTTCGTCTAATACTCATCAGTGATGCCTTCACATTTTGGGAGTTTGTTGTATCATTTAGTAGCTTCATCCTTCTATTGTATAGTTTGTTTATGGCTGGTGTCCACCACACAGGACGTCTGCCTTTGGAGGATTGGGTCTTGCTTTTATTTGGGATTGCATGATCCATGCATTCCTGAAGGTGTCCATAGAATGCCTTTATACAGGTATCTGCAGTCTGGTCCATATTTTCAACAGGCCTGGGGGCTTTGAAGGTTTCCACATCATTTATGAGGAGTGTGAACTTGCTTTACATGAGTTGTTGACTGTATTCTTCTGTGCAGGGGTGGCCTTGGGATGTGAATATCCAGTGAGATTAGTTTATGGTCTGATCTTACCAGTGAGGGATACACTTCTGGTCTGGAGCATAGAGTCCCCATGTTGGTGATGATCAGGTTCAGTATGTTTTACCCTCTTGTGTGAGTGGTAACAAGTTGTTCCATAGCATTTTGGTATATAAATTCTAGTAATCTTTGGGCTAGGGTGTTGGAGCTACAGTCATGCTCCCAGTCTATGTTTGGGTAGTTTAACTCACCCAATATAATGGTGTATGGACAGACCTACATATTTCCAACTGTTTTCAGGAAGGCCAAGTGCGGTTCTTGTGTTTGTGAGGGTGGTCTGTAGCAGGCTATAACCTGGAAGGCAGTTTTACCCATTGTTACTTGCATATGGATAGTCTCTGATGTTTGGTGCTTTGCCACCAACCTGGAGGTGTGGGTATCTTGGATGAATATCAATACACCCCATCCTTTTGTGGTTTTGTGCAAGTTTTGGGCCTGAAAAGCATGGTATGAGGTATAACTTGGTAGTGCTGGGGTGCTGTTGGTAGCCCTGAATCCGGTATCTGTTACTGCACAGATAGCGATGTTCTCCATGCTGAGGAATGTTTCGAGTGTGTGCATCATCAGGTTTAGAGTCCTGCAGTGGCATATATGACTGCTCACGTGGACAGATGCCAGGTAAGTCATATGCAAAGTGTCACAGGCAACGTACATGTGAACAGGAGAAACAGTGACATTCTGTCAAGTGAGACATGAACATACATATAGTAAGCTATGCAGATGTCACTAGGAGTCCACAGAAGCTGTGTAACTCTGCATGGCAGGTCGGATCAGTATTCCAGGGTAACTGCAAGGAAACATGCATGCAAACATAGCTACTGTAAGCAGGGCTGCATGTAGTCCATTGTACAACAAACAAGCTGTACCACTTTCAGTAGGTAACACTGCAAATGCTCACCAGCTGACATATGAATACCTATGTCACCAAAGGTGATACTTACCAGACCACGGACAGAAATGACATGGCCAGACACGCTGCATCCCACATGAACACATATCACAAGCAACACAGACCTCACAAAGTCAGTGTTCTTAACAGGCACAGCCCATAAGGCCAAACACAATGTGTGACACACCTATAATAGGTGATGCCATAGTCAGACACACTGACGTCCCACTCTCCAGACTGAGCAAGGTGAGGGTCACATTTAGCTACCTGTCGGGTGATAGAATGTGCCACATAACACAAGCACTCAGGTCACTCCACAGCAAGTACAAGTATGAGGCAGTCATTGTCCATGCTGGTGTGAACAACCTGAGACGTACCTCCCTGGACCACATGAAAAGAGACACAGAGGAGCTCTTACATCACCCTCTCAAACTCAGGAATCCCACACAGCCTTCATGAAGACACAGGAGAGTATAGATTTCTCTGCAAACACCATCATACTGGGTGACTTCAACTACCCAAACATAGACTGTGAACATTACTCAAGCCACAATACCCAAGCTCTAGGGTTCCCATAGTTCAGAAACTCTTTAGCTATGGAACAAGTAGTCAACATTCCCACAAGAGGGGGAAAATATACTAGACCTGATCATCACAAACATGAGTACAAAATGCTCACCACTTGAAGTATATCCCTCATTGTTGCAATCGAACCATATACTAATCACACTGGAGTACTGGATCCCCCACATATGCAAACCTCAAACACATCTATGTGTGTGCAGGAAATGCCCCTATTAGCAACTGTGAAAGTACACTACAGGATGCAGATTCCCCTTTTGAAACACTGATGATGTCAGCACTCTATAACTATATTACCTGAATTAAAGCTCCCCAGTAATTCGTATAGTGCACTCTGCTAATGCATCTGTCTCTAGTGTCATAACATAGTTAGGTAGGGGTTTGAATCCTGCAAAGGGAATGTATGTGAGTTAGTGTGAGTGGGGTTTGTGTGTGTGCATAATGCTGTGAGGGAAAAGTGCCTTTTGCCAACTGGGAGAACACACTACAGGGTGCACATCCCTCTTCCTAAACACAGATGATGTCAGCACCCTCTAAGTACAGCATTAGAAAGGATTTCTCCCACTAATGCAAATAGCGCACTCTGCTAATGTGTCTGTCTCTAGTGTCATAACACAGTTAGGTAGGGGTTTGAATCTTGCAAATGGAAAGTATGTGTTTTAGTGTGAGTGGTTAGTGTGTGTGCACAATGCTGGGGTGGGATGTGGCTTTTGCCAAATGGGGCTACGCACTGCAGGGTGCACATTTCCCTTAACAAACAGTGATGTTGACAGCACCCTATACAAACAACATGACAACAGACAACTGCCAGTACTCAGTATAGTGCTACATGCTACTGTAACACGCACATGTACCAGAACATACCTAGATAGTGTTTTGAAACCTGAATGTGGCAAGTGTGTGGATGTGGGATGTTTCTGTGTGTGCATTTCCATATGGAAAACATGTTGGATGTGGCAATCAGGGAACCACAGTACCTGATGCACATTACACTTTTAAACTAATGAGGTTGCCTGCACCCTGTGAGTACAGGTAGAGAAGAGGAAATCGGTAGTAATCCAAATAGTGCACTTTTCAAATGTGTACCTGTCATGTGTCGACAGCTACTCATGTAGGGTAATAAATAATGGAAATGGCAGGTGAGCGTGTGCATGTGTGGGGTAGCAGGGTGTGTGTAAATGCATGTGTGACAGAACAGATACATATAGCTGAATCTACAATACAGCACATGATGCACATTCCCATAGTCAATGGTAGCATGTGATGGTGTGCAGCTGGTACACTTTGGTAAGTAGTATGGGTGCAGATAACAATTCAGGACATTCATACAGTTACTGCAGCAGGAATGCTGGGATATACACACAATCATAGTGGAACAGTGAACAGTTACCAACATGTTACTACTTATACACATCTATGTAGTCACCCTGTGCATCAGCAACGTGTTTACCTTTTCCTGCACTGATGTTGTAGTATGCAGGAGGTGGCACAGTGTCATCATATGCACAGGGTGTGGGTTAGGTATGCCCAAGCCAGCCACTGGTACCACCAATTGACATGTGTGTGTATGTGTGTTTGTGAGGGGCAGCAGTACAGGGTGGACCAGTGTTGGTGCAGTGTGTGTGTGTATGTGTTTGCCCTAGGTGTTAAATTTCTGCATGTGTGTAAGCACGCACACAGTCCCACATAATGGCTGCCATGTACAGGGTTTTGTGGACAGCCACAGACTGCACCTGTCAGGTCATCCAGATCAGTGTCTGTGGGCACGGACACGGTACCTGTGCCTGGCAGGGGTGCTACGGACCGTATCCGGTACTAACCCAGACTGGGTACTGTCATCGGAAGCGGGTGTGTGTTGACTGGACACAGTTCCCTGTTGGGACTGTCCAGAGCCACGTGCACGTGGTCTCCTGGGGCGTCCTGATGACAGCACTAACCCAGCATTGCTGGGGCTGCTGCTGGCACTTGAGGTGCGTGAGTGGGCCTGTTGTCGTCCGCGGCGACTGCCAGCTGGTGCTGTTGCCGGCATACGGCCACGTCGACGCCACAAACGCACACCATCGCCCTGGCCCATGGACATCTGGTTGTGGAGCAGCTGTTGTATGTCCCCACAACGTCTGTCAATGACATCTGTGAAATTACGAATAGCATTCGCAATGTCACGCATGCCATCTGTCATGGCTGTGCGACATGCTGTCAGCTCCCTCAGACCCTGTCTGGTGTACCTTTCCATACGCGCCTGTGCCTGCATAACAGTCCGAAACATAGTGGAGGTTGACATACCTCCTTGGGCACGTCGGCCAGAGGCAGTACGCCACGGATGCCCCGAGAACCCATGGGCGACTGTCTGCGTGGTACCATTGGAGGACCCTGCTCATGGCTGCTTTGTGGGGATGCATGTACCACAGGTACCACATTACCCTGATCTATGCCCAATGCATACTGTCCATCACCTAGGGACAATGGTGACAAAGGATGTAACGGCAGGATGACTGTGCGCATTGAAGGGGTTGACAGCTGTGTACTGTCAATTGGCTGACCAATGGCGGACCCAGACACACCTTCCTGCACCATTATAGACATTTCCTCATCATCAGTACCTGGGGCACAAGATTCAGGTTCCCTGCTGCAGGTCACCAGAGCAGCACCAGAACCTACGGGAGGAAAACAGGGAACACAGATTACAGTCTCAAGACATATTTTACGGTGATGCACTTCAATACAAATGCACACATTCAGAAATGGACACATGCACTCATGGACACACACACACATGCACACATGGGCACAGGCACATTTGCACACATGCACACCCCACAGTACACACACACATCAGTACTGAGTTACACTACTCTTACTAGTATTAACTTGAGTATTGCAGGTATTATTAAACACACTCACCAGCATGTATACTACTGAGTTACACTACTCTTACTAGTATTATAAATAGTTTTTCAGGTAATGATAAACACACTCACCAGCATGTATGGCCTGCCTCATTGCTAGATGGGAGGGACCTGGAAATATGAAGAAAGTAATGTCAGTGGGCACAAGTGTGCCATTGTTTTTGCATATGATACAGTACAGTAGTACACCAGTTCCCTTATACACATCAGCTGCTCATAATGCCAGTATCACACATGCACAATTACATATCATGATGACAGATACATACCACGTGCACACCTTATGCATGCATGAAGTAACAGTGTACAGAACAGTCATATGTACATATGGCATCTTACCTGCATGCTCAGTGTCTTGCTGCTGTGTGGATCCAACCTCCATCATGATGCAAGTCTGATGCTGTTGTTGTTCTGGGGCTGGATCCACGACACTTAGCAGTAGCCCCTCCTGTCTGGTGAGGGGGGGGGTGTGGCCACCCCCCACCTGTGGCAACCTGTTGCCTGCGGATATCTGCAGCATGCTGGCGGACATTTCTAATCAAATCACTGCAGTGATGTCTCACCTGCTCATATGTCCTATCATGCATGCCAACATCATTTATCCTGCTGACAAGGTTTTGCCACAGTGCAGACCTCTCCTGCTGATTCTGGGTGGTGCGTGAAAACAGGATGTCATAGTCACGCACCAGGCTCTGGTGGATCACTTCGTCCTCTGCAGCAGAGTATGCAGGGTTCCTTTTGAGCCATATCTCCCTGGAAAAGTACACAAACAGGATATCAGCAGAGTATGTCAGCAATATATGGTACACATTCTATACATAAAGTATTAAATTGTAGTTATTACTGCTTGGTTGTAACTTGATTAAAGTGTAGCTATCATTCTAAGTCTTTTGGATTAAGCACTTGGCCTTCAGACCAGTTGTTTTACATTAGGAAGGTTTGTGGCAAGCACTGTGGTGGCAGGACAGGTAGCTTTCATCCTTCTAAGTTGGGAACTGCTGATTGAGAGCCCAGTGTCCAAGTGTATTAGTTCTGGTATAAGCAGTTGGGCTTCAGGCCAGTTATTTAACATTAACAAGGTTTGTGGTCTGCACTCTTGTGTGAGAATAGGCTGTACTCTGCCATTCATAGCTGGGAACTTCTGGTTTAAGGTTTATAGTGCCTGCATATTTGAACTGTATCTTACTGACATTGGTACACCTTGTTTGCTGTAGCATACACTACATCCAAGCCTCCTGAATCTAGCTTTGTTTATATGCTTGTTATTTGTTAGCTTGTTATTTCACTGGTACGCTAATTCCACATAATACACAGCTTCTCAGCACTTCTGTGAATCACTACTGATAACTGGCCTTGTGTTCTAAGCTATGGAAGTTTTAAGTATGGAAGACATGTACAGCAATATTACATATGTATATATATCAGGACTATGTACACACAACCTATCTCATGGACATACCTATAGATAGTGAACTATGATACATTTGGAGGTTTCACAGTAAACACAGTATTAACCTGCTACTTTGCATTACCTGTGTTTGTGTCAGCTGTTGCTGTGTCACTGGTGCTAATTGCTGTTTGCTGCTGCTGCTGCTGGTTTTGTTGCTGTGATGATGCAGTTTTTTTTATCACTGCCTTTCTTTCTTTCTTTCTTTCTTTCTTTTCTCTCTCTCTCTCTCTCTCTCTCTCTCTCTCTTTCTCCATCGGTTTGGTGCAATGAATGTATTGCATGTGTGGAGTGTTAGTACTGGATGCTTTTGTAGGTATCTGCATAGGTCCATGTGATGGCCTCTGCACCAATTGTAAGGCAGCATTTGCTAATTGCATGCAGCCAGTTGTGTACTGATTGCATGTCTCACTGTGATTTCAGGACAGTGCTATAAAAGGGTATGTGAGATAGGCGTTGCCCTTTCAGATTGTAAGGGCGTGGACCATGCTGGTATGCTGTCGACAGTGTTCTGTGAGTGTGAAGGTTAGTAAGTCTCTCATGATTCATGCTGTGTTGTAAATTCAGGTTGCTGCATTTCTCTCACCTGTTCCCTGTAGTGAGTGTGTATGCATACTGACACCTACAACTATATTTCCATATGTATTAATATATATATATATATATATATATATATATATATATATATATATATATATATGTGTGTGTGTGTACATATACATACTTTCATATATGTACATTAGCTTACATTATTAAGTACAAGCTAACAATTAGCAGGGCTGTTTCTGTTAACACTAAACTAGTATGGGAATCCAGTAATTAGGACAGTAAAAGTCTACCTGACATGCTTTGGGTAGTACACATCCTATATTGCCTTTATCTTCATTCCTACTATTACATGTTATACTTATTTTAGCACTATATTCCTGTATGAGAGTCATGGCTTAGTGGTAGGTCATACAGACTAGTGTTACAATGGTCTTGTGGTAGGGCCTAATAGTATGCTTTTATTTTGCTTTCAAATTGAGTACAGGGCCTGTCAATCAAAGTGCTGAAGGCACCTTTAAGCAGTTAAAAGGGTTAGTAAGTCTCACAGGAGTCAGGCTGTGTTGTAGATTCTGGTTGCTGCATTTATCTTCACTGTTTCCTGTAGTGAGTGTGTATGAATACTGACACCTACAACTATATTTCATATGTATTAATATATATATATATATATATATATATATATATATATATATATATATATATATGTGTGTACATATACATACTTTCATATATGTACATTACCTTACATTATTATGTACAAGCTAACAATTAGCAGGGCTGTTTCTGTTAACACTAAACTAGTATGGGAATCCAGTAATTCGGACATTAAAAATCTACCTGACATGCTTTGGGTAGTACACATCCTATATTGCCTTTATATTCATTCCTACTATTACATGTTATATTTATTTTAGCACTATGTTCTTGTATGAGAGTCATGGCTTAGTGGTAGGTCATACAGACTAGTGTTACCAAGGTCCTGGGTTCAAGACTGACAGTGGGAATTTATTTTTCTTTCGAAATGAGTACAGGACCTGTCAATCAAATGTGCCAAAGGCACTTTTAAGCACTTAAAACCAGGTCTGCGCTCGTTTGCGCAGAGCTCACGCATGCGCACTGGCGGTGAGCTCCGCTAACACACGCGCACACCCGCGCTATTTTCTTTGAAAGAAAAGAAAAAGGGGTGACAGGAAAGTGGTGAAAAGGGGTCACAAAGAGGGTAAGACAGTAGGGAAACAAGCTTGGGATTTGCAGGAGGGATGTAGGTGAGGCCCATAGCTGCCCATGTCTTTCTCAGCAACAGCTGTGCATTTGTATGTAATTTGGTGTGACATTTGAAACCTTCCACCCCTGAGAGAGGTGTCAGGACAACATTAATACCTGTTGTACAGCCAATTGTAATTAACAGTTTCAATGTCCAGCGGACATGTGTGCAACATGGACAGCTATGTATGGGGCGTAATTTTTTTGTGGGTACAGAGTGCCCTTTTTTTTTTCAGGTGAGAGTGGTATGTCAGGTGAAGGTAGTCGGTATAGCTGGGGAGGTAGGTTGGGTAGGTTAACAGACAAGACAGACAAGACGCATACAGGGGCGGTGTATGACACATGTGGGGGGTTACACAATTGACGGGGATGGAGGTTGGGATATCCAGGGCACATGAGCCCACAGATGGCAACAGTGGAACTGATATCCCCACCCATAGGCAGTTGCCACTGTTCCTTCACAGCCCAGGACAGGGCTGTGCTGGGGGCTGTGCAGGTGGGACAACGGGCATGCCCGTAAGCTGTGCCACCCGGGCCTCAAGCTGGCGTAGGGGCCCAAGAACAGAGTCTTGAATCTCCCTTCGCACCACAGACCGGACACCTTGGAGGGTGAGTGGACCGGGCTCCTCCGCCACGCTTGCAGACGGGGGACAGGCCCCATCCCCTGCAGCGCTTCCACCCGAAGGTGGCACAGGGCCACCGGAGGAGGGTCGACCTGGGCACTAGTGCCAGGTGCAATCGCCAGATGAGGTGGGAGAGGTGGGTCCGCTGGGACCCGCCTTCCCAAGCGTTCTAGGTTTGTGAGTATGTTATGTTAGTTTGGGTTAGTAGCATATTATTCCATTCAAATTAGTTGTAACAGCATGCATTGGTATTCCCATTAAACAAACACCCAGATATTAACACCATTGAACAACAGGCATATCAATATCACATGCATTATTTGAACAGAAATACACAATCAAACAACATGCAGGGTTGATTAATGGCAACAGGCCATCAGGTTTGCAGGTATGAACAGGGCACATGCAACAACGGACATGCATATATTTTTGAAACAACAGGACAAATGTCCATGGTTAATGAAATTTTCACATACCAATATTTAGTGAGTTTTTAATTTGCAATTATAGGGTGGGGTGGAGAATGAAAATGTTGACACATTCATAAATTATACATTGATATACATTTGTAATAGAAACACAATTAACTTGTGGGTGATAGTTTTCAAATGATTTTTAATTGACTGTCATGCTAGACCTGTTACAGATACATCACTATCCTAGTTATTTTGAATTTGATCAGATACATCATCCTGCTACATTTTGATGACAGGGCAGGGGACAACTATGGATGTTTAGTATGTCAGACAATCATTCATTCTATCTGAAAATTGTTGACTGTGATCACCATATACAGATTTTGGCTTAAACATTCAAGATTCAGACACACTGAAATCAGTTTGGGATGTTAATTTTTAATTCCCACATGCATTTAGTTCTGTAGAACCACACTGAGGCTTATATATTCAGGAGTTATTACTACTTTATTTATTGATACATGACCCTTTCTGTCACTCTCACACATCCTGCTATTTCACAGTTCAGGTTGGTACTTCTAGGCTTTGTTCACATATTAGACCTGTGGTGATTCAAACACTTTCCAGCAGCCTCACTTCTGTCATGATTCAGCATTTCAACAGGGGATATATCTCACATGTAATTAACTCAGCTTCTGAAGCTGTACTCTTGAGACTACTGCAGGTTATACTACATTTAATTAATGGTGGGACATCTGTTTTACAGAACTATTTATTTCTATCAATTATATTTCCAGTTTCACTTACATACTGATGAACTTGATGCAGCCATACCTGCACACTTTCACTTGTTGCTTGCACATTCAATTACTTTTAATGAATACACTGCAGTGTTCTGCTAAGTGCTACACTATAATATTTATTTACAAGTACTAGGTGTGGTTACTAACCTGCATGGTGGTGCAGCCGCACCAGCCTGCTGTCATGTGCCCTGCAATTCACAGAGTGGACACCTGCAGCTGTAATACAAGACAAGTAATATTGGAATACACATCTCCATGGTATCAGCTAGTTGAATTCCTTACATACATAAGTAAAATGTAACTTACTCAGTAGTGGGGCATTGGGCATATCCCGGGCCTCCTGGATCCATTGGGTCAACTGGTCTTGTTTGCGTTGCTTCAGGTCCGCATGGTGGTGATGGACCTGCTCACCGGTACGTGGAATCCCAGTAGCACTGGTGAGATCATGAGCCAACTGGTCCCATGCCTCCGCCCTGTATGCTCCCCATGAGACCTGGCCCTGCATGAGTTGGGCCTCATGATGATGAACTAGGAGCCAGACCATGTATCTGGACTCCTCAACGCCCCACCGCTGTGCTCGAAAGCAACGTCCCTCCCCTACTCCACTCATTCTGCCTGCAGGTCTATTCTACAATCGTTTATGCTGTGTATTCCCGCCTATGGGGCTTATATATGCCGATTTTCCCGCACATTTCTATGATTGGCCATTTTGGAATTGTATCAACTTCACAGAAACTGCTTTATCATGCTCCATTTTGGATTACATCCTATATATATGCTATTTCTGCATTTCTAAGTACTGCTGTCATGGCTTAGTGGTTTAGTACCTTGACTCTAGTGCATGGTATCCTGGGTTCGAATCTGACCACTGATTTTTAATTTTTATGACTGTCTAGACAGGCTGAGGGGTGTGTCTGTGTAAAGGCACTTTTGATACAGCTTGCTTAACGTTGCCCAGCGGTTAGCTTGTGGGCGCGGCGCGCACCTCCGCGCAAACGGTGTGCGCTGGGTTAAACCTTAATTGGCTATTAACATGCATGTTAAGCTAAGCACAGCTAGTTGCACACAGTTTGAGCCTGTTAAACCAGTGCTTAGCTACGGGCAAGCAATTTGCAGCCTTTGAAACACTACTCAGCTACGGGCACTCTGTCTCACCTTGTTTGACAGCAGCTTAGCTATCAGTACATTTCTAAATATTTTTATTATTGTATTACTTGAAAATATATGATCCATTTCATTCCATTTTACAAAAGGAAATACTTTTACATTTGTACAATACTGTCAGGGGCCTTTTTAGTGCTTATTTACAAAAATAAAAAGGATGTTGTGTGGGCTCGAACCTTGCCTGCCTGCTCTTAAGCCGAAAACTCTACCGCTATGCTATTACTTCTTGGCTTACTTTGCATATTTAGTTCTTATATCCTTTTCCACTGATTGCTAACTGCAGTTGCACTAGTAGCACACCTGCGCACATGAGCGCATGCATTAGCAAACATTTACGGGGTTTTAAAAAAAAATAAAAAAGTTTTCATTTTACATTTTATAACATCTGTTCACTTTTTACATTTTACATTGCTGGTCTGTGGGGGCATGTGTTGTGTAGTGTGTTTATTCACATTTCCATGGCCTCTCTCGTGGGTGTTTACTTTCTGCCATTCTAGACTTCCGGGGGCGTGTCCGCTTGCAGGGCTTAGCCTACGGACACGCCCCCTACTGTCTTACATGGACCGTGTAAGACTTACAGTGTGATTCAGCATGCCTCATGCACCTCATGCATATGCATGACATGCTGACATCACACCGTTTAACTGCAGCCTCCGTGTAAGAGTTATAACTCTTACACGGAGGCTTCCTGAATCCTGCCCAAGGTCTCTTTAATGCGGATTTTAAAGTCAATGGATTTGCATAAGTAATTACTGCATGTAAAATGATTAGTTTGATTTTAATTGTTATGTGTTTAAATGTTGGTTTCTGCTTTATTTTTAACTTATCTGAAGAAGAACTCTGTTCAAAAGCACTTAGGTGTTTTTTATTTTTTATTGGCTCTGGGATTCCTTTGTTTTTTGGTTGATATTATTATTATTATTATTATTATTATTATTATTATTATTATTATTATTATTATTATCATTATTAGTTCCATATGTGGTGTAGCCTAAGGAGAAAACTGACTGCAGAAAAATAAGAAGGGGTCAACTCCAATCTTGGTGATTTTGGATGTAATGAAGGACAGCACACACCAGCTTTTCCTCTTACAGATTCTGCATCTTTAGCTTTTTCCCTGTTTTTCTTTATGTTTTTTTATGGCTTATCAGTAGAAGGGTCTGGGGGAAGAAGACCCTTCAGAATTAACTCATTGTGCAGACTAGCTAAGTAATGAGGTGGAAAGGCTTACAAATAAAAGAATCTGCAGGTAGGTAATCTGGGCCCATATCCTGAGATGGGGGGGGGGTTTGTTGTGGCCTCTTTTAGCACAATTACAAAAGCTTTTGTCATGCTAGACTTGTTTATCCATGTCTAAAATACTTAATATAAGAGGAGTATAATTAAAATGTGTAGAAAAACAATAAACAACACATACAGAAAAAATTCACAATATGAAAAATTAATAACGGCTTCTAAATATGTTAGTAACACTACTGATACTATTATAACTACAGTAGGAAATACTACTTTTAATGTTTTTTTATTATTTTCAAAAACCTACTGCCCATATGACATGATTAATTGTAAAATTAAATTAAGGTCAAAAGTAAAAATGCATTTGTTCCTATACAAAAGAAGTATCCCGAAGAAATAAGTGTGCAACAATCTCGGAAGGAAAGAAGCTTAATAAATTCACAAATCTGAAGCAAAATGGGAACACATAGATGTGTCCCACATGATCTATCCGTACACTGAAGACAGCAAACTAGATATGATAAGAGTTAGCACCCAGGGGATTATGGTTGAGAAAAATCTTAAAGAAGCTCAAGGTTTGGCTTGACACTCATCAGTTGGATTTGACAGACCAGATGAACAGAATCAACATATATATATATTAAAAAAAAGAAAATATATAAATAGATGCACTGAATTAATAAAATCTCAGAAGGCATTTTAAGCTACTAAGTAACTCTGAATTTTCTATAAACATCAGGCTTAGATGACATTACAAAATGAGATTTAAAATCTTTGAGAAAGTCATTGGCTAAGCCTTTTAAGTTTCTTTTTGAGAAAAGTTGCAATGCATCCAGGAGGTCCCCTGATTGGGAGATGGCTTTAGTAAAGCAACTCTTTAAAGGGAAAGGGAAGCAAAATAAGGTTACAAATTACACCCTAATTAGTCTTCTATCCTGTTCAGGTGATGTGATGGAGATTATTATTTTAAAAGTCTAATCAGATGAGTCTTCCAAATTAGTATTGTAAATGCCAGCACCTCGAGAGTCATACAAATAGGTTTTTTAAACTTCAAAAAACAAGTGATTTACGTTTCAGCAGCTCAAAGCTTTCTCAGTCATTGATGAGCTGAAAGTTTTAAATCCATGACATCATTTCCTGTAATTAATTAGGTAAAAAATGTTATAATAGTGAAATTTCACAAATAACACATTATTGAAATATCATCCATCCATAAATGAGTATACTGCCAAAGTACTAATATGACAAAACTCCTATAATGAAACTATCAAATAGAAAAAAAAAAAAAGAAAAAAAAATGTAATTTTATACAATAATATTAAATTAACTACTGCAAACTCATAGTTTATCATTTAACCCTTAATAATCCACTTGTGGCTAATCCAGATGAGACTCTAATTAAAGAGTGGCAGATAGCACAACAAGAGCGCGCGATGGCCCAGGTCAACATACTGTCAGCCTATTATGGACTAGTCAAAACTGGCTCAAATTATATTACATCTGGGGAGGAATCTTCCACTACAGATACAGACATTTCCATAGTTGGGGACTCTCCAAATGCCAAAAGGGGTAGAACATCACACTTTACTTTAGGGGAAAGAAACACATAAGAAGAAAACAAAGGGTAGGGGTCACAAGTTGGAATTTTTTTGTCATAAAGTGATAAAGTAAATCAATACTATCTGAACATTTCCAAAACATCAAACATGTTTTTTTAACTGAAAGCATTGCATTATTGACGGGTTTTATCCCAGGTTTCTTTATTGATGAGTTTAGATTTTGCAGAAAGATTAACCTAAAATATTTTTTCAACAGCAGGACCAATATAATGACTCAAAGATCAACTGACTTTAAATTTCATAAATCCTCATTTACACCCCAATGGATAAACATGTTTCTGTGTTTCAACAGGCTGTTATCAAAGATTTACATTTTCATTACAGCTCCCCAGACATTATGCACACAAATCTCTCCAACAGACACAGCTGGCCACACACACAAAAAAAAAAAACACACATTGTCATTATTCCAGCAGACAAAGGGGGTGCGGTTGTGGTTATGGATAATGATTACTATCTGTATGAAGCTAACAGACAACTATCCAATCACCACCACTATATGAAGATGGATATTGATCCAACATCTGGCTTTCAAACTGAAATTATTTCATTTCTCAAAGATGCAGTAGAAAATGGTATAATCTCAGAAAAAACTAGGAAACATCTGACAGTTAAAGATCCTGCCAAACAATATCTATACCTTCTACCAAAGATTCACAAATCTTTGGAACAACCACCGGGTAGACCAATTGTATCGGGCATTGGCTCACTAACTGAACCGCTTTCTTCTTTTTCTATGAAAAGTTAAAACCATTATTGAAATTCAAGAATACAGGACACCACTGAATTTTTGAAGATTGTTACTGACACACAGTTGGACTCGGATTGGCTCATGTGCACTTCCTCTTTATATACCAGTATCCCTCATTGGGCTGGCTTAATGGCATTGAACACACTAATATTATGTATAACATATCTTGACCAAAAATGTATTCTATTTCCAACAGGATTGCTATTGGCAATTACAAGGAACAGCAATGGGAGCCTCCTTTATGCGGATCTGTTTATGGGATACATAGAGGAAACTATCATTTACGATCCAATGCACAACATATACTTACCGGAAATAGACATATGGAGGAGATACCTGGACGACTGTTGGATGGTTTGGAAAGGAGGCCAGGAATATCTAGGGGAATTTTTGGAATATCTAAATGGCAATATTTGGGGGATTGAATTCACTGAAGAACATCATCCTAATGAAATTCATTTCTTGGATGTCCATTTGAAAAGACAGATTGATAACACACTGTTAACATCTGTATACAGAAAATTTCCCCAGTACAACACTCTTCTACATGCCAAAAGTTTCCATCCGAAACATATTACCAAAAATATTCCAAAATCCCAATTCATGAGAATAAGAAGAATATGTTCCTCACAGGAAGACCTTACCAAATATCAACAAGACCTAACCAACAGATTTTTGTCCAGAGGATACTCATCACAAATCATTAACTCAGCATACCTGTGACTCCATACCTAGAGAGTCTCTATTGGAATATAAGAAAAGCAAGAATACTGGTGATTAGATTGGTCACTACCTATTAGAAATCTTATTAATATTGTCAATAACCACTGGAATATACTCAACTTTAGAAAACTATTTAGGAGAACGTTGTTACTTCTCCTATAGAATTTTCTCATTACAAAACATCAAAAATCAAGCAGGATAACTATACACAAAGGACACTTACTGGAGATAAGTTGATTGGGAACTTCCCCTGTGGCCATTGCAGCTTTTGCAATTACATTTTCAAAACCACGAGTTTCACTAGTAAAAACACAGGTCAGGTATATGACATCAATTTCTTCGGAAATTGCAGTTCAGATTGGATAATCTATTTAGCCACCTGTACATGTCAGACATTTTACATTGGCCAGACATCAA
This sequence comes from Protopterus annectens, assembly GCF_019279795.1. Taxonomy (NCBI): domain Eukaryota; kingdom Metazoa; phylum Chordata; order Ceratodontiformes; family Protopteridae; genus Protopterus; species Protopterus annectens. The sequence continues at coordinate 1,040,329,543 of NC_056743.1, read as the reverse complement.
GGCAGTTCCGCATTAGAATTTCGGAACACTTGGGGGACATCAGAAACCACAGAATTACTAATGCACTGTACAAACATACAACTAAACATTCAAATGCAAGATTCACTTTTACTATTATTGATCGAATTGTGGGGGATCGCTCTTTCAAATCAGGATGGCACGACATTCTCAATACAAAGGAGAGAAGGTGGATTATTAAACTAGGGGGACTTTTCCCCCCAGGGTTAAATGATAAACTATGAGTTTGCAGTAAGTAATTTAATCCTTATTGTATAAAATTACATTTTCTACTCTTTTGTTTTCTCTATTTGATAGTTTCATTATAGGAGTTTTGTCATATTAATACTTTGGCAGTATACTCATTTATGGATGGATGATATTTCAATAATGTGTTATTTGTGAAATTTCACTATTATAACATTTTTTACCTAATTAATTACAGGAAATGATGTCATGGATTTAAAACTTTCAGCTATATAAGGGCTTCTTGTAACTTCATCAATGTATTACTGAGGAAAGCTTTGAGCTGAAACCGGTCTAATCACTTGCTTTTTGAAGTTTAATAAACCTATTTGTATGACTCTCCGAGGTGCTGGCATTTTTCTGTTTTTGGTCTTCCAAATTAGACCTGTGTAATATGGGTCTATAGTATGTCTTCAAAAACTGAATTTGCTGAACTGCATCTACATCAGAAGTGATCTGAACTGAACATCTACATCTGAAGTGAACTGATAATAGTGAAATCGTGGTACAGTGAGGATCAGAAAAATATGCCCTTTCCTCACTGTAGGGCAGTCTCAGAGTTAGTATATATAATTAGCGGGGGGGCACAGCCTCCCACAAGAGCGAATTCGCTGAACTGCATTTCTGATGTAGATGTGGTTCAGTGAATTCAGTTTTCAGTAAGATAATGTAGACCCATGTAATACATACCAACATGCTGGTGCAAAGGCTAGATCTGGAGCAACTAGTAATATGACATTTTACAACAATATTATGGCAGCTATAGAGAATACTTTCTAGGTTGATGCTAATTATGTAGATTACTCTTCAGGCTTTTATAAGGTTGATCATGATATCTTGATTAAAAACTTACAAGGCTAGGATTTTCTCATTCTCTGGTATCTTGGACAAAGAAGTGGTTTCATAGTAGGATTTGGTTTGTGGCCTACAGTAAAAATATCCATTATAGGACAGGATATGACCAAGCTATCTCACAGTGGACAATTTGGGTCCCTATCCATTTAATGTCTTCTTATCAGATATGAAAATATTTTCAGAAGTATTGAATAACTTATATGCAGATAACTTGAAACAAGGTGAACTAATTAAATGACAGCAAGATCTTACAGAACAGCTTTGTGTAACTAGGCTATAAAAATAAATGGAAAGAAGTATCAATGAAACTAAGCACATGAAACTTGGCCCTACTAAAATAAAAGTTAAGTATTATTAACATTTCCAGTAATAAAGATCAATGCATTATGGTTAATGATAAACTATGCTTCAAGGAAGCATCTCAAAAACATTATAACAGAAAGGAGCACTTTTAGCTAACATCAAAGACTGAAACAATGCTAATTTTATGAACTCTAACTGTACCCTGAATAGGAATGGGGTCCAATCCTGTCATTGTATTAGAAACCCAAAATACGTGGAAAAATTAAATGAGAGATATAAACTGGTGGGCAATGTGAAGAGATGCTTTATTGTATGAGTTGCAGAGTTACTGAAAATAGTTTTAAATTCCATAATAAGACCAAAGCTGGTGTTCAGGATTATATTGTGGTACTCATATAGTAAAAAGAATCAACAGATATTTGAGAACATATAATGGAAGCTTACCAAATCGGTTAATGAAATCGCTACATTAGTTTAGGCCACAGAAGTTACAGCCTTTTTTTCAATAGAATATAAACAAAAGAAAGGGAACATAATTCGAGTTTACAAAGCAACAAGTGATTTATACGAGTGAAAATGCCCCGGATTTAAAAAGAGCAATAGAACTGCCTCAATTAAAATGATAAAACTTTCTCAATGAATAGGAGATCTACCAAATGATTTATGGAAAGTGTTGTTAATTGCTGTGATAAATTGCCATCACACATTAAAGACAGTCAATCATTAGAGGTATTTAAAAATCTTAGGATGTCCATTTTGATAAAGACTGTTTTCTGTATTGACAAATTGTTTGGGCCTTTGGACCATGCTTGCTGCTTATACTGTATTGTATGCATATTAGTGATACTTCATGCAGGAACACCACAAAACACTAAAACATTTAAATTTTAACTGTTTAATACAGTTACAGTAAGGCTGTGTACAAGTAAGTAGATTTGTTTTATCACTGGCAGTGCAGGTCTCACTACTGAAGCCAATTCCCATGTAGCTATAACTTCATAGCACCTTATATCTTTTTTCATTTTCAGATGCTGGTGTACATCTTGTTTCGAGTTCAGACAATACAATACTGCTTTCCCCTGCTTAACAAACTAATTGAAATGTTCTGAAGTGTCACCTTCTTTTCTTCAATGCCTCCTACTTTTTAAATTCCTCTTATTCATGGTCTTGTATATTCTCATTTTGTTGATTACACGTTTTTCATCATTTTACTGCTGTCAATCTCCAAATCAACATTCAACATTAACAAACCCTTTATTCTTTGCTTGTTTAAGAGTTGAAGCAGTAAATAACATAAGTTTCACTACAGATTGTGAAATGCCTTACACAAGTTAGAATGTAAAGATTTATTAAGATCCTATCATGAGTATTGACTGTCAACGTGCTTGCATTGTGAGTTTAAGAATGACACTTCACAGCCAAAAGTTAAAGTAAGGTAAGAGAAAACAATGTGACTACCTTGCATTTTCATCTGATTAAGGCAGTGCGCATTCTTAATTGTTATTTATTAAAAACATTTTTATATTATTGCCCTAATTTACCTTGCACAGAACCATTTTTGTTTTTAGGGGCTTGTCCCTTTCTAACTTAAGAAAAGTAATTTAAACAGAAGAAAACAAAACAGTGAGCCCCTGCAATATGCAACAGTTCAGATAATTGAGGGAAAGGTACAGTGAAATTAAAATATCCCTCAAGTCATTTGACTGTCTGCTAGTTTGTATGCTATGGGAATATCAACTCTGAATTAATGTTTACACCTTCCTCTTCCTTGTTGGTAAAAAACATTCAAAATTCCCTTCAGTAAATATGCACTAAAGGGATGGACATACCTCTCAACCTCTCAATGCAAGAAAATTGGACAAAGCCAAAAGTAATGGGAGACTAAGGCCCAAAATAGGGACACATTTTAAATATCGTTCCTATAAACTTAAACAAAAATACTTGAATAACATATTTTGCATTATTATGCATTTTCTGAAGGATACAAAGTCTGAAACTGAAATATCAGTCATTATTTAATATTATTTAGTGACTTCAGTCCTCAGTGCTTTGCTAGATAAATGATAACTTTATAAGGAGCAAACCAAAACCACAAGGCATAAATTGGGACATTCTGCAAAAATCTGGACAGTGGAGAGGTGCTTGGGCTGTATTAATGACAGCAGTTATAATACAATGGCAATGCATTTGCTAACTAAAAAGAAAGGTTACGCAAATTTTCAACAGATGTGGAAAAATATTTGCTGAAAAAAGTTAACAAGGAATCTAAGAAGCCCAACCTTGAAGCAAGATTGCCGGAAGGTTTTTGTCTGCATAAGGGGGCCTAGCAACACATTCTAAATTAAAATAATCCTGTCTCTTTTGTTGTATTCTTTAACCAGTTGGTGTGAGCATTTTTTTCTGATTAGTGCAAAAGCAAGGCAGATAAACAATGCTAATCTTGAGATGGAGTCTGTGCTTTGACTGATAATGTGAATCTTAGAAAAAATATGAACAAATAGCTTTTTCAGCTTTCAAGCTAAGCTAAAACACCAAGCAATAATAGTAAGAAATATTTGTAAATTAAACTCCAAACAGCAGTAAAGAATCTTGTTGCGATCAAAATTTCTTCAGTTTTGTGAAAAAAGCTCCACATTCTTCATAGCAAAACAACAAATCTTATTGCGATTAAAAATAATGCTACTAACGTATTAACACAACCAGGGCCAAAATAATTCATAATTCAACAAATAATATATATATATATATATATATATATATATATATATATATATATATATATATATAGTGGATATAAAAAGTATACACACACATGTTATGTTGTTAAAACGCCAGGTTTTTGTAATATAAAAAAAAAAAACACCACAATAAATCGTTTCAAACTTTTCCCACCTTTAATGTGACCTATAACCTGTATAATTCAATTGAAAAACAAACAAATCTGTTAGGGGAAAAATATAAAAAATAAAAATGTACAATATGCTGGTCACATAAATGTGCACACCCTTAAACAAATACTTTGTTGAAGCACCTTTTGATTTAATTACAGCATTCAGTCTTCTTGGGTAGGAGTCTATCAGCATGGCACATCTTGAGTTAACAATATTTGCCTACTCTTCCTTGCAAAAGTGCTCCAAATCTGTCAGATTACGTGGGCATCTCTTGTGCACAGCCTTCTTCAGGCCACCCCACAGGATTTTCTATTGGATTTAGGTATAGGCTCTGGCTGGGCCATTCCAAAAGTTTAATTTTCTTCTGGTGAAGCCATTCTTTTTGAACTTCCAGATATCAGCAACCAAAAAACAAAAAAAACTGGAACTATGACTGAGAAAAGGAGGCAGAGATTTTTTGCGCAAACATTGCTTGATTTTCCGCTTTTGTCTAAAACTTCATCAGAAAACATAAAATTAACCATGAACAGCCAGTAATTTAAATACATCCACTAACCAATAAAAACTTCAATCAGTTTATGGAAATGACATCATACATTATACCATTTAAAAGAACATACTTTTATTAAAACCCTTTACAATGTTAGTTACTTAAATATACTCTACGGTTCTTTAAAAACATTTAATATTTACAACATCATTTCATCCAGGTTCTTTGTCAGAATTTAATTTGATTTGCCATAAGGTTTCCTTTTGTTCTAACTCTGTCTTAAAGTCTCCACCCCTCAGATTATGCGCACCCTGTACACAGAAAACAAAAACTTGTTGAAACTGGGACACTTCAAAGTATGTTTATAGAAAGTATTCTTACTATCTTTCTTTTTAATACAATAATAGTGTTCCCTTATTCTTACCCATAAAGCATGGGTAGTCATCTCTATGTAAAATGCAGTACAATAAGAGCAGATCCCAATGTATACTAGTTCTTTGGTTTTACAATTAAAATGACCTGGTACTCATATGGTGTGTGATAAATGTACATCCACATTTGTACATACCAGGAGGCTTATTAGTGTGAAAAATCCCTTCTTTTTCTGCTGCTTTTTCTTTTTCAACTAATGATTTTAAATTGTAGTGATTTCTACACACAAACTGAGGACAGGGGCCTACTAACAAATATAATTCCTGGTTACCCTCTAATATCTTTCAATTGTCTTGTATAATGTCCCTTATAAGTCCGCTATCTGAAGACATATCCAAATTGCAGAATACTTTGTTACCAGACTTACAGATTCCATTAGTCATATGTTTATTATCTTTATTTTTAAAACTACTATAAGGAACATGTAATATAGGTGGATAGTGTGTCATTCTGTTATCTACTGCCATTCTAGTTGTTTCTCTTGGTTATTCTTCTTTGCATCCTCTTTCTAAAAATAGAGATATAATGAACTCAATTTCATCCAGAAAACCACCGTGTTCACTAGTCATTTGATTAGCCCTGATAAATTGTCCTTTAGGTATGTTAGCCTTCATAAACTGTTGGTGTTGACTAGTGTAGTGCAAGTAACTGTTAGTAAAAGTATTTTTACAATGAATGTTACTAACAAATTTTTGCCATTCTATAACCCATTCTAAAGTAACATCTGAGAAGTTGATTTTCAAACCTATGTCCCCTAAAGTGAACTTCAAAAATTCTGACCCAGAGTTTAAGCAATCAATAAACTCATTCATTTTCATTTGATCACCCTCTAATATAAAAAAACAAATAATCTACAAATCCTTTGAAATACACATGATATTTTTTTCATAGTTGGTTCTAAAAATACATGCTCCTACCATCCGACCACGATGTTAGTTTGCAAAGGAAGGGGCATCTTGAGACCCCATGGCAACCCCTCTATTCTGTTTATAAAGTTTTTTGTTGAAAATAAAATAATTGTTATCTAACAAAATGTCTATCAAATCACAACAAAAGTTTCATTCATTGTTGGAAAAATTAGAAAATCTCATCACAAATTGTCTCACATATTCTACCCCAACATTGTATGGGATGCAGATAAAAGGTGGCACAACATCTATAGTAAACATGATGTGTTTGTGTGAATCAAAATGAAAGGTTTCATTGAAATTCCTAAACTTGTCTAAAAAATCCTATGAATCCTGTAAAAATTAGTTCATTTTAGCTGTTAAAGGATTTAGAAAAGAGTCCACCATTAGGGAAATTCCCTCAGTAATATAATTAGGGGCAAAAACAATGGGCCTGAATGGAGGGTGACTAAGATTTTTATTGACCTTCAGTATTCCAAACAACACCCCCAACTTGGGATTCTCAATGTTACAAAATTCATAGGTAGTCTTATCTAAATTACCATTCATTAAGTTGTCAAACAAAAAAGAATATATTTTGTGATAACAGGGTAAAACCTCATTCAAATCAGTTAGTTCATATTCTGATGTATTACTTAACATTGCTTCAATACTGCTTATATATCTATCATGGTCCATGAAAACTAATGTGCTACCTTTGTCACTTTTCATAATTCTATCCTTGCCATTTGCCCTCAAGTCATTAAGGGCTAATTTTTCTTTTTTGGTTAGAATTATAATGTTTACTGTTCATTTTGCTGTCATATAACAACTTCCTAATTTGTTTTTCACAAGTATTCTCAAACATGTTTAAAGTGTGACCCAAAGATGGATTTAAACAAGAAGGCTTGATAAATTTACTATTGTTCATTTCAACATCTTTCAAAATGTAATTTAAATTCAACAGCCTTGTAAACTTTTCTAATTCTAACAAGGTGCTAGTAACATCTGCTCTATTAGTGGGAACAAAATTTAAACCCAAATTCAATGCCTTTAAGTGATCACTATTCAGATCAAAGTTAGACAGGTTTATTACATTATTTTTTAAAGTCTGGTGCTCTCCTAATTGTCCATCAATGAGTCAGAAGGTATCCACTCCTTCTTTCTGGTCATTCTGATTCTTGGGGCCTTCCCCTCTTTCTCAGTGCTTAAAAACAAATTTGGCCTTGCTCCTAGTTCAGTAGAGTTGTTGGAACTATCGGAATACAAAGATTCTATAAAAGAAAAGGTGTTTGCTGCATTAACTTGTATAATATCAGCTACTGAAACACTGCCTGCATCAGTTCCTGCATGACCGATGGTCTTGTTCTCATATTCTATTAGCTGTTCCCTCTCTGCTCTCTTAAAGGGATATTGTTTTACTTTAAAGTTAGACTGGTTGCAGTGAAAGCTATTTTTCTTATTAAACTTAGCTGTGTTGAAATGCACGTAAACCTTATTGTTCTCATAAGCTTTTATGTCTCTGTTTAATTTGTTGCACTTATGTTTAGTCACAATTTGTTCATGTTTCCTGTATTGCCTCTAAGATGGAACGGTACTCTGTACATTCACCAATTCTACTGTGAACGTCTTTGTAAATAGCTTGGTCAGCTTTCATTATTTGTTCTTTTAAGCTGGCCATAATTGTAGCAATATTTTCCACAAGTAACTTCAAGAAATTAATGCCTCCTGCAGATATGTAGTAGAAAATGTGACACAAAAAAAAAAAAAGCAAAACCAACTACTGAATTATCACTGTAGAGACAGCAACGGTGTCTCTGCTATGCTTAAACAGTACAAGTAAAACTCGGCCTGAACAAGGATAAAAATTGATTTATTTTAATCAAACACCAAGCGTAAATAAAAAATGGTTAAGCGCTTTCATCTGTAAGATACTGACTTCATCAGAACACTGAATCATACAGCTAATTACTTTTTTAAAAACTTTTTGGCACCACTTGATACAAGCACAATACCACGTAACCAAATTTAAAGTGCTACTACATAAAATACCACAAATTGCTATTACAAGCTAATACATAATAACTCGGTAGTACCTTATGTTAAAATGATTAAAATCATATTAAAAACTTCTATATAAGCACAAAATTGCAATTCCTATTTAAAAAAACGTATTTTACCCAAGCTATAAAAGCTGTAAAAGGGGTTTGATGGAAATGTAATCGTTAATACCAGGATATTTTGTAGCATTTGTTAACATTTGCCATTCACTTTCTTTCCTACCGAGGTAGGCTTTATAATTACCACCCCGCAGTGATACATTAACATAATCAATTATAGCAAATTTAAATTTATGTGCTTCTCCATTCTTACTAATATGTCTAAACAAAGCATTTTTAGTATCTTTAACCTTGATTTTGTATAAATGTTCATAAATACGCTTTCTAAACTGTCTGTTTTTCCTATATAGAAAGTTGTACATACTGTACACTTGGCCAAATAAACAATATTCCTGCTATTACAATTGATAGATGCAGCATAATATACAATTATATACAAAATATAATTTGAAAGTGATATACTTGGTTTACATTAATACTAAATCCCTGGTAGATGGCTCACCAAACCAGTTTATATGCCTTATTAGATCATGTAGAGGTCCTCTCTAAAGTGTTGTTGCAAAAGAGACATGGGAAAGATGAAATTAGCCAGATTCAAGACATGATGTTCTGTTAGAGATTCAGCATTTTGCCTCACTTTCTTACTATATTTCTACAAATTGTCTCAGTGGTTAAAATCTCTGTTCCACAACTTGACCTTTGTTCAGTGCCTGCGTGGGTTCTGTATGTTCTCTCTTTGCATCTTTGTTTGTTTGGGGCAGACTTGTTTTTTTTCAGCCAAAAACATGTAATTCATCAACTAATCTAAATGTAAGTATGCATGTGAGTACACATATATATATATATATATATATATATATATATATATATATATATATATATATGTATAGTATTTTCTTTATCCCTCTACTTCATGTTGTTGATGAAAAGGGTCCATGATGACCAATTCACTTTCCCAGTTAATAAATGAATGAAGTAGCAGTACTCCCAGCTTCTTGTATGTTTTCTATTGACCAAATCATTATCTTTTTCAAAACATTCAAGATACAGGTAACAACACCACCTAAAGATATCAACTAATAAAGTGCACGGGTGTAAGATTACATAAAGAATCAAAATGAATTTGACCTTAGTGATCAACACTTAAGTGGTCAAGTGAATCATCAATTAAAGCAGGTCC